>NC_074677.1:2996661-3296661 GCF_029448725.1 Salvelinus fontinalis
TTATATTAACAGTGATACTGAATGTTATATTAACAGTGATACTGAATGTTGTATTAACAGTGATACTGTATTAACAGTGATACTGAATGTTGTATTAACAGTGATACTGAATGTTGTATTAACAGTGATACTGTATTAACAGTGATACTGAATGTTGTATTAACAGTGATATTGTATTAACAGTGATACTGAATGTTATATTAACAGTGATACTGAATGTTGTATTAACAGTGATACTGTATTAACAGTGATACTGAATGTTGTATTAACAGTGTTACTGAATGTTGTATTAACAGTGATACTGAATGTTGTATTAACAGTGATACTGTATTAACAGTGATACTGAATGTTGTATTAACAGTGATACTGAATGTTGTATTAACAGTGATACTGTATTAACAGTGATACTGAATGTTGTATTAACAGTGATACTGAATGTTGTATTAACAGTGATACTGAATGTTGTATTAACAGTGATACTGAATGTTGTATTAACAGTGATATTGTATTAACAGTAATACTGAATGTTATATTAACAGTGATACTGAATGTTGTATTAACAGTGATACTGTATTAACAGTGATACTGAATGTTGTATTAACAGTGATACTGAATGTTGTATTAACAGTGATACTGTATTAACAGTGATACTGAATTTTGTATTAACAGTGATACTGAATGTTGTATTAACAGTGATACTGAATGTTGTATTAACAGTGATACTGTATTAACAGTGATACTGAATGTTGTATTAACAGTGATACTGAATGTTGTATTAACAGTGATACTGAATGTTGTATTAACAGTGATACTGTATTAACAGTGATACTGTATTAACAGTGATACTGAATGTTGTATTAACAGTGATACTGAATGTTGTATTAACAGTGATACTGAATGTTGTATTAACAGTGATACTGAATGTTGTATTAACAGTGATACTGAATGTTATATTAACAGTGATACTGAATGTTGTATTAACAGTGATACTGTATTAACAGTGATACTGAATGTTGTATAAACAGTGATACTGAATGTTGTATTAACAGTGATACTGAATGTTATATTAACAGTGATACTGAATGTTATATTAACAGTGATACTGTATTAACAGTGATACTGAATGTTGTATTAACAGTATTACTGTATTAACAGTGATACTGTATTAACAGTGATACTGAATGTTGTATTAACAGTGATACTGTATTAACAGTGATACTGTATTAACAGTGATACTGAATGTTGTATTAACAGTGATACTGAATGTTGTATTAACAGTGATACTGTATTAACAGTGATACTGAATGTTGTATTAACAGTGATACTGTATTAACAGTGATACTGAATGTTGTATTAACAGTGATACTGTATTAACAGTGATACTGTATTAACAGTGATACTGAATGTTGTATTAACAGTGATACTGAATGTTGTATTAACAGTGATACTGAATGTTGTATTAACAGTGATACTGAATGTTGTATTAACAGTGATACTGAATGTTGTATTAACAGTGATACTGAATGTTGTATTAACAGTGATACTGAATGTTGTATTAACAGTGATACTGAATGTTGTATTAACAGTGATACTGAATGTTGTATTAACAGTGATACTGAATGTTGTATTAACAGTGATACTGAATGTTGTATTAACAGTGATACTGAATGTTGTATTAACAGTGATACTGTATTAACAGTGATACTGAATGTTGTATTAACAGTGATACTGAATGTTGTATTAACAGTGATACTGAATGTTGTATTAACAGTGATACTGAATGTTGTATTAACAGTGATACTGAATGTTGTATTAACAGTGATACTGAATGTTGTATTAACAGTGATACTGTGTTAACAGTGATACTGAATGTTGTATTAACAGTGATACTGAATGTTGTATTAACAGTGATACTGAATGTTGTATTAACAGTGATACTGAATGTTGTATTAACAGTGATACTGAATGTTGTATTAACAGTGATACTGAATGTTGTATTAACAGTGATACTGAATGTTGTATTAACAGTGATACTGTATTAACAGTGATACTGAATGTTATATTAACAGTGATACTGTATTAACAGTGATACTGAATGTTGTATTAACAGTGATACTGAATGTTGTATTAACAGTGATACTGAATGTTGTATTAACAGTGATACTGAATGTTGTATTAACAGTGATACTGTATTAACAGTCATACTGAATGTTGTATTAACAGTGATACTGTATTAACAGTGATACTGAATGTTGTATTAACAGTGATACTGTATTAACAGTGATACTGAATGTTGTATTAACAGTGATACTGAATGTTGTATTAACAGTGATACTGAATGTTGTATTAACAGTGATACTGAATGTTGTATTAACAGTGATACTGAATGTTGTATTAACAGTGATACTGTATTAACAGTGATACTGAATGTTGTATTAACAGTGATACTGAATGTTGTATTAACAGTGATACTGTATTAACAGTGATACTGAATGTTATATTAACAGTGATACTGTATTAACAGTGATACTGAATGTTGTATTAACAGTGATACTGTATTAACAGTGATACTGAATGTTGTATTTACAGTGATACTGTATTAACAGTGATACTGAATGTTATATTAACAGTGATACTGTATTAACAGTGATACTGAATGTTGTATTAACAGTGATACTGAATGTTGTATTAACAGTGATACTGTATTAACAGTGATACTGAATGTTGTATTAACAGTGATACTGAATGTTGTATTAACAGTGATACTGAATGTTGTATTAACAGTGATACTGAATGTTGTATTAACAGTGATACTGAATGTTGTATTAACAGTGATACTGAATGTTGTATTAACAGTGATACTGAATGTTGTATTAACAGTGATACTGAATGTTGTATTAACAGTGATACTGAATGTTGTATTAACAGTGATACTGAATGTTATATTAACAGTGATACTGAATGTTATATTAACAGTGATACTGAATGTTGTATTAACAGTGATACTGTATTAACAGTGATACTGAATGTTGTATTAACAGTGATACTGAATGTTGTATTAACAGTGATACTGAATGTTGTATTAACAGTGATACTGAATGTTGTATTAACAGTGATACTGTATTAACAGTGATACTGAATGTTGTATTAACAGTGATACTGAATGTTGTATTAGCAGTGATACTGAATGTTATATTAACAGTGATACTGAATGTTGTATTAACAGTGATACTGAATGTTGTATTAACAGTGATACTGTATTAACAGTGATACTGAATGTTAAATTAACAGTGATACTGTATTAACAGTGATACTGAATGTTGTATTAACAGTGATACTGAATGTTGTATTAACAGTGATACTGTATTAACAGTGATACTGAATGTTGTATTAACAGTGATACTGAATGTTGTATTAACAGTGATACTGAATGTTGTATTAACAGTGATACTGAATGTTGTATTAACAGTGATACTGAATGTTGTATTAACAGTGATACTGTATTAACAGTGATACTGAATGTTGTATTAACAGTGATACTGTATTAACAGTGATACTGAATGTTGTATTAACAGTGATACTGAATGTTGTATTAACAGTGATACTGAATGCTGTATTAACAGTGATACTGAATGTTGTATTAACAGTGATACTGTATTAACAGTGATACTGAATGTTATATTAACAGTGATACTGTATTAACAGTGATACTGAATGCTGTATTAACAGTGATACTGAATGTTGTATTAACAGTGATACTGT
Source organism: Salvelinus fontinalis (assembly GCF_029448725.1). NCBI lineage: Eukaryota > Metazoa > Chordata > Actinopteri > Salmoniformes > Salmonidae > Salvelinus > Salvelinus fontinalis. The sequence goes on from NC_074677.1 coordinate 3,000,424, forward strand.
ATTAACAGTGATACTGAATGTTGTATTAACAGTGATACTGTATTAACAGTGATACTGTATTAACAGTGATACTGAATGCTGTATTAACAGTGATACTGAATGTTGTATTAACAGTGATACTGTATTAACAGTGATACTGAATGTTGTATTAACAGTGATACTGAATGTTGTATTAACAGTGATACTGAATGTTGTATTAACAGTGATACTGAATGTTGTATTAACAGTGATACTGTATTAACAGTGATACTGAATGTTATATTAACAGTGATACTGTATTAACAGTGATACTGAATGTTGTATTAACAGTGATACTGAATGTTGTATTAACAGTGATACTGTATTAACAGTGATACTGAATGTTGTATTAACAGTGATACTGAATGTTGTATTAACAGTGATACTGAATGTTGTATTAACAGTGATACTGAATGTTGTATTAACAGTGATACTGTATTAACAGTGATACTGAATGTTATATTAACAGTGATACTGTATTAACAGTGATACTGAATGTTGTATTAACAGTGATACTGAATGTTGTATTAACAGTGATACTGTATTAACAGTAATACTGAATGTTGTATTAACAGTGATACTGAATGTTGTATTAACAGTGATACTGAATGTTGTATTAACAGTGATACTGAATGTTGTATTAACAGTGATACTGTATTAACAGTGATACTGAATGTTGTATTAACAGTGATACTGTATTAACAGTGATACTGAATGTTGTATTAACAGTGATACTGTATGCTGTATTAACAGTGATACTGAATGTTGTATTTACAGTGATACTGTATGTTGTATTAACAGTGATACTGTATGCTGTATTAACAGTGATACTGAATGTTGTATTAACAGTGATACTGAATGTTGTATTAACAGTGATACTGTATTAACAGTGATACTGAATGTTGTATTAACAGTGATACTGTATTAACAGTGATACTGAATGTTGTATTAACAGTGATACTGAATGTTGTATTAACAGTGATACTGTATTAACAGTGATACTGAATGTTGTATTAACAGCGATACTGTATTAACAGTGATACTGAATGTTGTATTAACAGTGATACTGTATTAACAGTGATACTGAATGTTGTATTAACAGTGATACTGAATGTTGTATTAACAGTGATACTGTATTAACAGTGATACTGAATGTTGTATTAACAGTGATACTGAATGTTGTATTAACAGTGATACTGTATTAACAGTGATACTGAATGTTGTATTAACAGTGATACTGAATGTTGTATTAACAGTGATACTGTATTAACAGTGATACTGAATGTTGTATTAACAGTGATACTGAATGTTGTATTAACAGTGATACTGAATGTTATGTTAACAGTGATACTGAATGTTGTATTAACAGTGATACTGAATGTTATATTAACAGTGATACTGTATGTTGTATTAACAGTGATACTGTATTAACAGTGATACTGAATGCTGTATTAACAGTGATACTGAATGTTATATTAACAGTGATACTGAATGTTGTATTAACAGTGATACTGTATTAACAGTGATACTGAATGTTATATTAACAGTGATACTGAATGTTGTATTAACAGTGATACTGTATTAACAGTGATACTGAATGTTATATTAACAGTGATACTGTATTAACAGTGATACTGAATGTTGTATTAACAGTGATACTGAATGTTGTATTAACAGTGATACTGAATGTTATATTAACAGTGATACTGAATGTTGTATTAACAGTGATACTGAATGTTGTATTAACAGTGATACTGTATTAACAGTGATACTGAATGTTGTATTAACAGTGATACTGAATGTTGTATTAACAGTGATACTGAATGTTGTATTAACAGTGATACTGAATGTTGTATTAACAGTGATACTGAATTAACAGTGATACTGAATGTTGTATTAACAGTGATACTGAATGTTGTATTAACAGTGATACTGAATGTTGTATTAACAGTGATACTGTATTAACAGTGATACTGAATGTTGTATTAACAGTGATACTGAATGTTGTATTAACAGTGATACTGAATGTTGTATTAACAGTGATACTGAATGTTGTATTAACAGTGATACTGAATGTTGTATTAACAGTGATACTGTATTAACAGTGATACTGAATGTTATATTAACAGTGATACTGTATTAACAGTGATACTGAATGTTGTATTAACAGTGATACTGTATTAACAGTGATACTGAATGCTGTATTAACAGTGATACTGAATGTTGTATTAACAGTGATACTGTATTAACAGTGATACTGAATGTTGTATTAACAGTGATACTGAATGTTGTATTAACAGTGATACTGAATGTTGTATTAACAGTGATACTGAATGTTGTATTAACAGTGATACTGAATGTTGTATTAACAGTGATACTGAATGTTGTATTAACAGTGATACTGTATTAACAGTGATACTGAATGTTGTATTAACAGTGATACTGTATTAACAGTGATACTGAATGTTGTATTAACAGTGATACTGAATGTTGTATTAACAGTGATACTGAATGCTGTATTAACAGTGATACTGTATTAACAGTGATACTGAATGTTGTATTAACAGTGATACTGAATGTTGTATTAACAGTGATACTGAATGTTGTATTAACAGTGATACTGAATGTTGTATTAACAGTGATACTGAATGTTGTATTAACAGTGATACTGTATTAACAGTGATACTGAATGTTGTATTAACAGTGATACTGAATGTTGTATTAACAGTGATACTGAATGTTGTATTAACAGTGATACTGAATGTTGTATTAACAGTGATACTGAATGTTGTATTAACAGTGATACTGTATTAACAGTGATACTGAATGTTGTATTAACAGTGATACTGAATGTTGTATTAACAGTGATACTGAATGTTGTATTAACAGTGATACTGAATGTTGTATTAACAGTGATACTGAATGTTGTATTAACAGTGATACTGAATGTTGTATTAACAGTGATACTGAATGTTGTATTAACAGTGATACTGTATTAACAGTGATACTGAATGTTGTATTAACAGTGATACTGAATGTTGTATTAACAGTGATACTGAATGTTGTATTAACAGTGATACTGTATTAACAGTGATACTGAATGTTGTATTAACAGTGATACTGAATGTTGTATTAACAGTGATACTGAATGTTGTATTAACAGTGATACTGTATTAACAGTGATACTGAATGTTGTATTAACAGTGATACTGAATGTTGTATTAACAGTGATACTGAATGTTGTATTAACAGTGATACTGAATGTTGTATTAACAGTGATACTGAATGTTGTATTAACAGTGATACTGTATTAACAGTGATACTGAATGTTATATTAACAGTGATACTGAATGTTGTATTAACAGTGATACTGTATTAACAGTGATACTGAATGTTGTATTAACAGTGATACTGAATGTTGTATTAACAGTGATACTGTATTAACAGTGATAATGAATGTTGTATTAACAGTGATACTGAATGTTGTATTAACAGTGATACTGAATGTTGTATTAACAGTGATACTGTATTAACAGTGATACTGAATGTTATATTAACAGTGATACTGAATGTTATATTAACAGTGATACTGAATGTTGTATTAACAGTGATACTGTATTAACAGTGATACTGAATGTTGTATTAACAGTGATACTGAATGTTGTATTAACAGTGATACTGTATTAACAGTGATACTGAATGCTGTATTAACAGTGATACTGAATGTTGTATTAACAGTGATACTGTATTAACAGTGATACTGAATGTTGTATAAACAGTGATACTGAATGTTGTATTAACAGTGATACTGAATGTTGTATTAACAGTGATACTGAATGTTGTATTAACATTGATACTGAATGTTGTATTAACAGTGATACTGTATTAACAGTGATACTGAATGTTGTATTAACAGTGATACTGAATGTTGTATTAACAGTGATACTGAATGTTGTATTAACAGTGATACTGAATGTTGTATTAACAGTGATACTGTATTAACAGTGATACTGAATGTTGTATTAACAGTGATACTGAATGCTGTATTAACAGTGATACTGTATTAACAGTGATACTGAATGTTATATTAACAGTGATACTGAATGTTGTATTAACAGTGATACTGTATTAACAGTGATACTGAATGTTGTATTAACAGTGATACTGTATTAACAGTGATACTGAATGTTATATTAACAGTGATACTGAATGTTGTATTAACAGTGATACTGTATTAACAGTGATACTGAATGTTATATTAACAGTGATACTGAATGTTGTATTAACAGTGATACTGAATGTTGTATTAACAGTGATACTGAATGTTGTATTAACAGTGATACTGTATTAACAGTGATACTGAATGTTATATTAACAGTGATGCTGAATGTTGTATTAACAGTGATACTGAATGTTGTATTAACAGTGATACTGTATTAACAGTGATACTGAATGTTGTATTAACAGTGATACTGAATGTTGTATTAACAGTGATACTGAATGTTGTATTAACAGTGATACTGAATGTTGTATTAACAGTGATACTGAATGTTGTATTAACAGTGGTACTGAATGTTGTATTAACAGTGATACTGTATTAACAGTGATACTGAATGTTGTATTAACAGTGATACTGAATGTTGTATTAACAGTGATACTGTATTAACAGTGATACTGAATGTTGTATTAACAGTGATACTGTATTAACAGTGATACTGAATGTTGTATTAACAGTGATACTGAATGTTGTATTAACAGTGATACTGAATGTTGTATTAACAGTGATACTGAATGTTGTATTAACAGTGATACTGTATTAACAGTGATACTGAATGTTGTATTAACAGTGATACTGAATGTTGTATTAACAGTGATACTGTATTAACAGTGATACTGTATGTTGTATTAACAGTGATACTGTATTAACAGTGATACTGAATGTTGTTTTAACAGTGATACTGTATTAACAGTGATACTGAATGTTGTATTAACAGTGATACTGAATGTTGTATTAACAGTGATACTGAATGTTGTATTAACAGTGATACTGAATGTTGTATTAACAGTGATACTGTATTAACAGTGATACTGAATGTTGTATTAACAGTGATACTGAATGTTGTATTAACAGTGATACTGTATTAACAGTGATACTGAATGTTGTATTAACAGTGATACTGAATGTTGTATTAACAGTGATACTGAATGTTGTATTAACAGTGATACTGAATGTTGTATTAACAGTGATACTGTATTAACAGTGATACTGAATGTTGTATTAACAGTGATACTGAATGCTGTATTAACAGTGATACTGTATTAACAGTGATACTGAATGTTATATTAACAGTGATACTGAATGTTGTATTAACAGTGATACTGTATTAACAGTGATACTGAATGTTGTATTAACAGTGATACTGTATTAACAGTGATACTGAATGTTATATTAACAGTGATACTGAATGTTGTATTAACAGTGATACTGTATTAACAGTGATACTGAATGTTATATTAACAGTGATACTGAATGTTGTATTAACAGTGATACTGAATGTTGTATTAACAGTGATACTGAATGTTATATTAACAGTGATACTGAATGTTGTATTAACAGTGATACTGTATCAACAGTGATACTGAATGTTATATTAACAGTGATGCTGAATGTTGTATTAACAGTGATACTGAATGTTGTATTAACAGTGATACTGTATTAACAGTGATACTGAATGTTGTATTAACAGTGATACTGAATGTTGTATTAACAGTGATACTGAATGTTGTATTAACAGTGATACTGAATGTTGTATTAACAGTGATACTGAATGTTGTATTAACAGTGGTACTGAATGTTGTATTAACAGTGATACTGTATTAACAGTGATACTGAATGTTGTATTAACAGTGATACTGAATGTTGTATTAACAGTGATACTGAATGTTGTATTAACAGTGATACTGAATGTTATATTAACAGTGATACTGAATGTTGTATTAACAGTGATACTGAATGTTATATTAACAGTGATACTGAATGTTATATTAACAGTGATACTGAATGTTGTATTAACAGTGATACTGTATTAACAGTGATACTGAATGTTGTGTTAACAGTGGTACTGAATGTTGTATTAACAGTGATACTGTATTAACAGTGATACTGAATGTTGTATTAACAGTGATACTGAATGTTGTATTAACAGTGATACTGTATTAACAGTGATACTGAATGTTGTATTAACAGTGATACTGTATTAGCAGTGATACTGAATGTTATATTAACAGTGATACTGAATGTTGTATTAACAGTGATACTGTATTAACAGTGATACTGAATGTTATATTAACAGTGATACTGAATGTTGTATTAACAGTGATACTGAATGTTGTATTAACAGTGATACTGAATGTTATATTAACAGTGATACTGAATGTTGTATTAACAGTGATACTGTATCAACAGTGATACTGAATGTTATATTAACAGTGATGCTGAATGTTGTATTAACAGTGATACTGAATGTTGTATTAACAGTGATACTGAATGTTGTATTAACAGTGATACTGAATGTTGTATTAACAGTGATACTGAATGTTGTATTATCAGTGATACTGAATGTTGTATTAACAGTGGTACTGAATGTTGTATTAACAGTGATACTGTATTAACAGTGATACTGAATGTTGTATTAACAGTGATACTGAATGTTGTATTAACAGTGATACTGTATTAACAGTGATACTGAATGTTGTATTAACAGTGATACTGTATTAACAGTGATACTGAATGTTGTATTAACAGTGATACTGAATGTTGTATTAACAGTGATACTGAATGTTGTATTAACAGTGATACTGAATGTTGTATTAACAGTGATACTGAATGTTGTATTAACAGTGATACTGTATTAACAGTGATACTGTATGTTGTATTAACAGTGATACTGTATTAACAGTGATACTGAATGTTGTATTAACAGTGATACTGTATTAACAGTGATACTGAATGTTGTATTAACAGTGATACTGAATGTTGTATTAACAGTGATACTGAATGTTGTATTAACAGTGATACTGAATGTTGTATTAACAGTGATACTGTATTAACAGTGATACTGAATGTTGTATAAACAGTGATACTGAATGTTGTATTAACAGTGATACTGTATTAACAGTGATACTGAATGTTGTATTAACAGTGATACTGAATGTTGTATTAACAGTGATACTGAATGTTGTATTAACAGTGATACTGAATGTTGTATTAACAGTGATACTGTATTAACAGTGATACTGAATGTTGTATTAACAGTGATACTGAATGTTGTATTAACAGTGATACTGTATTAACAGTGATACTGAATGTTGTATTAACAGTGATACTGTATTAACAGTGATACTGAATGTTGTATTAACAGTGATACTGTATGTTGTATTAACAGTGATACTGTATTAACAGTGATACTGAATGTTGTATTAACAGTGATACTGAATGTTGTATTAACAGTGATACTGAATGTTGTATTAACAGTGATACTGTATTAACAGTGATACTGAATGTTGTATTAACAGTGATACTGAATGTTGTATTAACAGTGATACTGAATGTTGTATTAACAGTGATACTGTATTAACAGTGATACTGAATGTTATATTAACAGTGATACTGAATGTTGTATTAACAGTGATACTGTATTAACAGTGATACTGAATGTTGTATTAACAGTGATACTGAATGTTGTATTAACAGTGATACTGTATTAACAGTGATAATGAATGTTGTATTAACAGTGATACTGAATGTTGTATTAACAGTGATACTGAATGTTGTATTAACAGTGATACTGTATTAACAGTGATACTGAATGTTATATTAACAGTGATACTGAATGTTATATTAACAGTGATACTGAATGTTGTATTAACAGTGATACTGTATTAACAGTGATACTGAATGTTGTATTAACAGTGATACTGAATGTTGTATTAACAGTGATACTGTATTAACAGTGATACTGAATGCTGTATTAACAGTGATACTGAATGTTGTATTAACAGTGATACTGTATTAACAGTGATACTGAATGTTGTATAAACAGTGATACTGAATGTTGTATTAACAGTGATACTGAATGTTGTATTAACAGTGATACTGAATGTTGTATTAACAGTGATACTGAATGTTGTATTAACAGTGATACTGTATTAACAGTGATACTGAATGTTGTATTAACAGTGATACTGAATGTTGTATTAACAGTGATACTGAATGTTGTATTAACAGTGATACTGAATGTTGTATTAACAGTGATACTGTATTAACAGTGATACTGAATGTTGTATTAACAGTGATACTGAATGCTGTATTAACAGTGATACTGTATTAACAGTGATACTGAATGTTATATTAACAGTGATACTGAATGTTGTATTAACAGTGATACTGTATTAACAGTGATACTGAATGTTGTATTAACAGTGATACTGTATTAACAGTGATACTGAATGTTATATTAACAGTGATACTGAATGTTGTATTAACAGTGATACTGTATTAACAGTGATACTGAATGTTATATTAACAGTGATACTGAATGTTGTATTAACAGTGATACTGAATGTTGTATTAACAGTGATACTGAATGTTGTATTAACAGTGATACTGTATTAACAGTGATACTGAATGTTATATTAACAGTGATGCTGAATGTTGTATTAACAGTGATACTGAATGTTGTATTAACAGTGATACTGTATTAACAGTGATACTGAATGTTGTATTAACAGTGATACTGAATGTTGTATTAACAGTGATACTGAATGTTGTATTAACAGTGATACTGAATGTTGTATTAACAGTGATACTGAATGTTGTATTAACAGTGGTACTGAATGTTGTATTAACAGTGATACTGTATTAACAGTGATACTGAATGTTGTATTAACAGTGATACTGAATGTTGTATTAACAGTGATACTGTATTAACAGTGATACTGAATGTTGTATTAACAGTGATACTGTATTAACAGTGATACTGAATGTTGTATTAACAGTGATACTGAATGTTGTATTAACAGTGATACTGAATGTTGTATTAACAGTGATACTGAATGTTGTATTAACAGTGATACTGTATTAACAGTGATACTGAATGTTGTATTAACAGTGATACTGAATGTTGTATTAACAGTGATACTGTATTAACAGTGATACTGTATGTTGTATTAACAGTGATACTGTATTAACAGTGATACTGAATGTTGTTTTAACAGTGATACTGTATTAACAGTGATACTGAATGTTGTATTAACAGTGATACTGAATGTTGTATTAACAGTGATACTGAATGTTGTATTAACAGTGATACTGAATGTTGTATTAACAGTGATACTGTATTAACAGTGATACTGAATGTTGTATTAACAGTGATACTGAATGTTGTATTAACAGTGATACTGTATTAACAGTGATACTGAATGTTGTATTAACAGTGATACTGAATGTTGTATTAACAGTGATACTGAATGTTGTATTAACAGTGATACTGAATGTTGTATTAACAGTGATACTGTATTAACAGTGATACTGAATGTTGTATTAACAGTGATACTGAATGCTGTATTAACAGTGATACTGTATTAACAGTGATACTGAATGTTATATTAACAGTGATACTGAATGTTGTATTAACAGTGATACTGTATTAACAGTGATACTGAATGTTGTATTAACAGTGATACTGTATTAACAGTGATACTGAATGTTATATTAACAGTGATACTGAATGTTGTATTAACAGTGATACTGTATTAACAGTGATACTGAATGTTATATTAACAGTGATACTGAATGTTGTATTAACAGTGATACTGAATGTTGTATTAACAGTGATACTGAATGTTATATTAACAGTGATACTGAATGTTGTATTAACAGTGATACTGTATCAACAGTGATACTGAATGTTATATTAACAGTGATGCTGAATGTTGTATTAACAGTGATACTGAATGTTGTATTAACAGTGATACTGTATTAACAGTGATACTGAATGTTGTATTAACAGTGATACTGAATGTTGTATTAACAGTGATACTGAATGTTGTATTAACAGTGATACTGAATGTTGTATTAACAGTGATACTGAATGTTGTATTAACAGTGGTACTGAATGTTGTATTAACAGTGATACTGTATTAACAGTGATACTGAATGTTGTATTAACAGTGATACTGAATGTTGTATTAACAGTGATACTGAATGTTGTATTAACAGTGATACTGAATGTTATATTAACAGTGATACTGAATGTTGTATTAACAGTGATACTGAATGTTATATTAACAGTGATACTGAATGTTATATTAACAGTGATACTGAATGTTGTATTAACAGTGATACTGTATTAACAGTGATACTGAATGTTGTATTAACAGTGGTACTGAATGTTGTATTAACAGTGATACTGTATTAACAGTGATACTGAATGTTGTATTAACAGTGATACTGAATGTTGTATTAACAGTGATACTGTATTAACAGTGATACTGAATGTTGTATTAACAGTGATACTGTATTAGCAGTGATACTGAATGTTATATTAACAGTGATACTGAATGTTGTATTAACAGTGATACTGTATTAACAGTGATACTGAATGTTATATTAACAGTGATACTGAATGTTGTATTAACAGTGATACTGAATGTTGTATTAACAGTGATACTGAATGTTATATTAACAGTGATACTGAATGTTGTATTAACAGTGATACTGTATCAACAGTGATACTGAATGTTATATTAACAGTGATGCTGAATGTTGTATTAACAGTGATACTGAATGTTGTATTAACAGTGATACTGAATGTTGTATTAACAGTGATACTGAATGTTGTATTAACAGTGATACTGAATGTTGTATTATCAGTGATACTGAATGTTGTATTAACAGTGGTACTGAATGTTGTATTAACAGTGATACTGTATTAACAGTGATACTGAATGTTGTATTAACAGTGATACTGAATGTTGTATTAACAGTGATACTGTATTAACAGTGATACTGAATGTTGTATTAACAGTGATACTGTATTAACAGTGATACTGAATGTTGTATTAACAGTGATACTGAATGTTGTATTAACAGTGATACTGAATGTTGTATTAACAGTGATACTGAATGTTGTATTAACAGTGATACTGTATTAACAGTGATACTGAATGTTGTATTAACAGTGATACTGAATGTTGTATTAACAGTGATACTGTATTAACAGTGATACTGTATGTTGTATTAACAGTGATACTGTATTAACAGTGATACTGAATGTTGTATTAACAGTGATACTGTATTAACAGTGATACTGAATGTTGTATTAACAGTGATACTGAATGTTGTATTAACAGTGATACTGAATGTTGTATTAACAGTGATACTGAATGTTGTATTAACAGTGATACTGTATTAACAGTGATACTGAATGTTGTATAAACAGTGATACTGAATGTTGTATTAACAGTGATACTGTATTAACAGTGATACTGAATGTTGTATTAACAGTGATACTGAATGTTGTATTAACAGTGATACTGAATGTTGTATTAACAGTGATACTGAATGTTGTATTAACAGTGATACTGTATTAACAGTGATACTGAATGTTGTATTAACAGTGATACTGAATGTTGTATTAACAGTGATACTGTATTAACAGTGATACTGAATGTTGTATTAACAGTGATACTGTATTAACAGTGATACTGAATGTTGTATTAACAGTGATACTGTATGTTGTATTAACAGTGATACTGTATTAACAGTGATACTGAATGTTGTATTAACAGTGATACTGAATGTTGTATTAACAGTGATACTGAATGTTGTATTAACAGTGATACTGTATTAACAGTGATACTGAATGTTGTATTAACAGTGATACTGTATTAACAGTGATACTGAATGTTGTATTAACAGTGATACTGAATGTTGTATTAACAGTGATACTGTATTAACAGTGATACTGAATGTTGTATTAACAGTGATACTGAATGTTGTATTAACAGTGATACTGAATGTTGTATTAACAGTGATACTGAATGTTGTATTAACAGTGATACTGTATTAACAGTGATACTGAATGTTGTATTAACAGTGATATTGAATGTTGTATTAACAGTGATACTGAATGTTGTATTAACAGTGATACTGAATGTTGTATTAACAGTGATACTGTATTAACAGTGATACTGAATGTTGTATTAACAGTGATACTGAATGTTGTATTAACAGTGATACTGAATGCTGTATTAACAGTGATACTGAATGTTGTATTAACAGTGATACTGAATGTTGTATTAACAGTGATACTGAATGTTGTATTAACAGTGATACTGTATTAACAGTGATACTGAATGTTGTATTAACAGTGATACTGAATGTTGTATTAACAGTGATACTGTATTAACAGTGATACTGAATGTTGTATTAACAGTGATACTGAATGTTGTATTAACAGTGATACTGTATTAACAGTGATACTGAATGTTGTATTAACAGTGATACTGTATAAACAGTGATACTGAATGCTGTATTAACAGTGATACTGAATGTTGTATTAACAGTGATACTGAATGTTGTATTAACAGTGATACTGAATGTTGTATTAACAGTGATACTGAATGCTGTATTAACAGTGATACTGAATGTTGTATTAACAGTGATACTGAATGTTGTATTAACAGTGATACTGAATGTTGTATTAACAGTGATACTGTATTAACAGTGATACTGAATGTTGTATTAACAGTGATACTGAATGTTGTATAAACAGTGATACTGAATGTTGTATTAACAGTGATACTGAATGTTGTATTAACAGTGATACTGAATGTTGTATTAACAGTGATACTGAATGTTGTATTAACAGTGATACTGTATTAACAGTGATACTGAATGCTGTATTAACAGTGATACTGAATGTTGTATTAACAGTGATACTGTATTAACAGTGATACTGAATGCTGTATTAACAGTGATACTGAATGTTGTATTAACAGTGATACTGAATGTTGTATTAACAGTGATACTGTATTAACAGTGATACTGAATGTTGTATTAACAGTGATACTGAATGTTGTATTAACAGTGATACTGTATTAACAGTGATACTGAATGTTGTATTAACAGTGATACTGTATTAACAGTGATACTGAATGTTGTATTAACAGTGATACTGAATGTTGTATTAACAGTGATACTGAATGTTGTATTAACAGTGATACTGTATTAACAGTGATACTGAATGTTGTATTAACAGTGATACTGAATGTTGTATTAACAGTGATACTGAATGTTGTATTAACAGTGATACTGAATGTTGTATTAACAGTGATACTGAATGTTGTATTAACAGTGATACTGTATTAACAGTGATACTGAATGTTGTATTAACAGTGATACTGTATTAACAGTGATACTGAATGTTGTATTAACAGTGATACTGAATGTTGTATTAACAGTGATACTGAATGTTGTATTAACAGTGATACTGAATGTTGTATTAACAGTGATACTGTATTAACAGTGATACTGAATGTTGTATTAACAGTGATACTGAATGTTGTATTAACAGTGATACTGAATGTTGTATTAACAGTGATACTGTATTAACAGTGATACTGTATGTTGTATTAACAGTGATACTGTATTAACAGTGATACTGTATTAACAGTGATACTGTATGTTGTATTAACAGTGATACTGTATTAACAGTGATACTGTATTAACAGTGATACTGTATGTTGTATTAACAGTGATACTGTATTAACAGTGATACTGAATGTTGTATTAACAGTGATACTGAATGTTGTATTAACAGTGATACTGTATTAACAGTGATACTGAATGTTGTATTAACAGTGATACTGAATGTTGTATTAACAGTGATACTGAATGTTGTATTAACAGTGATACTGTATTAACAGTGATACTGTATGTTGTATTAACAGTGATACTGTATTAACAGTGATACTGAATGTTGTATTAACAGTGATACTGTATTAACAGTGATACTGAATGTTGTATTAACAGTGATACTGAATGTTGTATTAACAGTGATACTGAATGTTGTATTAACAGTGATACTGAATGTTGTATTAACAGTGATACTGTATTAACAGTGATACTGTATTAACAGTGATACTGTATTACCAGTGATACTGAATGTTGTATTAACAGTGATACTGAATGTTGTATTAACAGTGATACTGTATTAACAGTGATACTGAATGTTGTATTAACAGTGATACTGAATGTTGTATTAACAGTGATACTGAATGTTGTATTAACAGTGATACTGTATTAACAGTGATACTGAATGTTGTATTAACAGTGATACTGTATTAACAGTGATACTGAATGTTGTATTAACAGTGATACTGTATTAACAGTGATACTGAATGTTGTATTAACAGTGATACTGAATGTTGTATTAACAGTGATACTGAATGTTGTATTAACAGTGATACTGAATGTTGTATTAACAGTGATACTGAATGTTGTATTAACAGTGATACTGAATGTTGTATTAACAGTGATACTGTATTAACAGTGATACTGAATGTTGTATTAACAGTGATACTGAATGTTGTATTAACAGTGGTACTGAATGTTGTATTAACAGTGATACTGTATTAACAGTGATACTGAATGTTGTATTAACAGTGATACTGAATGTTGTATTAACAGTGATACTGTATTAACAGTGATACTGAATGTTGTATTAACAGTGATACTGTATTAACAGTGATACTGAATGTTGTATTAACAGTGATACTGAATGTTGTATTAACAGTGATACTGAATGTTGTATTAACAGTGATACTGAATGTTGTATTAACAGTGATACTGTATTAGCAGTGATACTGAATGTTGTATTAACAGTGATACTGAATGTTGTATTAACAGTGATACTGAATGTTGTATTAACAGTGATACTGAATGTTGTATAAACAGTGATACTGAATGTTGTATTAACAGTGATACTGAATGTTGTATTAACAGTGATACTGAATGTTATATTAACAGTGATACTGAATGTTGTATTAACAGTGATACTGAATGTTGTATTAACAGTGATACTGTATTAACAGTGATACTGAATGTTGTATTAACAGTGAAACTGAATGTTGTATTAACAGTGATACTGAATGTTGTATTAACAGTGATACTGTATGTTGTATTAACAGTGATACTGAATGTTGTATTAACAGTGATACTGTATTAACAGTGATACTGAATGTTGTATTAACAGTGATACTGAATGTTGTATTAACAGTGATACTGAATGTTGTATTAACAGTGATACTGAATGTTGTATTAACAGTGATACTGAATGTTATATTAACAGTGATACTGAATGTTGTATTAACAGTGATACTGTATTAACAGTGATACTGAATGTTGTATTAACAGTGATACTGTATTAACAGTGATACTGAATGTTGTATTAACAGTGATACTGTATTAACAGTGATACTGAATGTTGTATTAACAGTGATACTGTATTAACAGTGATACTGAATGTTGTATTAACAGTGATACTGTATTAACAGTGATACTGAATGTTGTATTAACAGTGATACTGAATGTTGTATTAACAGTGATACTGTATTAACAGTGATACTGAATGTTGTATTAACAGTGATACTGTATTAACAGTGATACTGAATGTTGTATTAACAGTGATACTGTATGTTGTATTAACAGTGATACTGTATTAACAGTGATACTGAATGTTGTATTAACAGTGATACTGAATGTTGTATTAACAGTGATACTGAATGTTGTATTAACAGTGATACTGTATTAACAGTGATACTGAATGTTGTATTAACAGTGATACTGTATTAACAGTGATACTGAATGTTGTATTAACAGTGATACTGAATGTTGTATTAACAGTGATACTGTATTAACAGTGATACTGAATGTTGTATTAACAGTGATACTGAATGTTGTATTAACAGTGATACTGAATGTTGTATTAACAGTGATACTGAATGTTGTATTAACAGTGATACTGTATTAACAGTGATACTGAATGTTGTATTAACAGTGATATTGAATGTTGTATTAACAGTGATACTGAATGTTGTATTAACAGTGATACTGAATGTTGTATTAACAGTGATACTGTATTAACAGTGATACTGAATGTTGTATTAACAGTGATACTGAATGTTGTATTAACAGTGATACTGAATGCTGTATTAACAGTGATACTGAATGTTGTATTAACAGTGATACTGAATGTTGTATTAACAGTGATACTGAATGTTGTATTAACAGTGATACTGTATTAACAGTGATACTGAATGTTGTATTAACAGTGATACTGAATGTTGTATTAACAGTGATACTGTATTAACAGTGATACTGAATGTTGTATTAACAGTGATACTGAATGTTGTATTAACAGTGATACTGTATTAACAGTGATACTGAATGTTGTATTAACAGTGATACTGTATAAACAGTGATACTGAATGCTGTATTAACAGTGATACTGAATGTTGTATTAACAGTGATACTGAATGTTGTATTAACAGTGATACTGAATGTTGTATTAACAGTGATACTGAATGCTGTATTAACAGTGATACTGAATGTTGTATTAACAGTGATACTGAATGTTGTATTAACAGTGATACTGAATGTTGTATTAACAGTGATACTGTATTAACAGTGATACTGAATGTTGTATTAACAGTGATACTGAATGTTGTATAAACAGTGATACTGAATGTTGTATTAACAGTGATACTGAATGTTGTATTAACAGTGATACTGAATGTTGTATTAACAGTGATACTGAATGTTGTATTAACAGTGATACTGTATTAACAGTGATACTGAATGCTGTATTAACAGTGATACTGAATGTTGTATTAACAGTGATACTGTATTAACAGTGATACTGAATGCTGTATTAACAGTGATACTGAATGTTGTATTAACAGTGATACTGAATGTTGTATTAACAGTGATACTGTATTAACAGTGATACTGAATGTTGTATTAACAGTGATACTGAATGTTGTATTAACAGTGATACTGTATTAACAGTGATACTGAATGTTGTATTAACAGTGATACTGTATTAACAGTGATACTGAATGTTGTATTAACAGTGATACTGAATGTTGTATTAACAGTGATACTGAATGTTGTATTAACAGTGATACTGTATTAACTGTATTTTGCATTTGCATTCGCTCTGCATTCGCTCTGCAGGTAGTATAACTTTTATAACTTTTCATTACATTTCATTATAGTACAACGATTTAATTTGTCCAACCTTAGCAATTTCTTCTTAACTAGCTACATAGCCGTCTGTGTATCAAAGATAACTGCGTAATTATCGTATTTCGTCGTCTCGTTGTCCACTGCTATCTGCCCAGCAGCTAGCAAACGTCCACCGTCTACCGAATAGTAGTATAACTTTTCATTACATTTCATTATAGTACAACGGTCTGATTTTCATTTTCATTACAGTACAACGGTTTGATTTGTTTGATCTTAGCTAGCTACATAGCCGTCTTTTATCAAACATAATTGCGTCGTTATTGAGGTTCGCTAGCGAGCTATTTTCGTTCGAAATTAACGCAACGTAGCCATCACTGCTAGCTAGCCAGCTTGCCACCGAAGAGCATTGTAGAAACGATTACAATACAACGGAACGACTTGTTTTGTGTAGTGTTAGCTAGCTACATAGTTTTCTTTGCTAGCTTTGTATCTAAGATAATTGTGTAACTTTGAGTAATTATCGGTTAGCTAGCCAGCTAGTTTCGCCTGCCGCGCTGCTGTCCTCCTACCTAGCCAACACTGCTAGCTAACACTGCTAGCTAGCCAACTTCTACCGAATAGCAGCACTGTAGAAACTTACATTACAACGGAACGACTTGATTAGCGTAGTGTTAGCTAGTTGTCTTTGCTGTCCTTGTATCCATGATAATTGTGTAGTTTAGAGAAATTTAGAGAAACTGTCGAGGTCACCTAGCCAGCTTCACTTTCAACAACGCAGCTACTGCTAGCCAGGCTACTTCACCAGCCAGCAGTACTATATCATTTTAGTCAATAAGATTTGTAATTTTATTGATTTTTTGCTACGTAAGCTTAACTTTCTGAACATTCGAGACGTGTAGCCCACTTGTCATTCTAATCTCCTTTGCTTTAGCGTAGCCTCTTCTGTAGCCTGTCAAATATGTGTCTGTCTATCCCTGTTCTCTCCTCTCTGCACAGACCATACAAACGCCTCACACCGCGTGGCCGCGCCCACCCTAACCTGGTGGTCCCAGCCCGCACGACCCACGTGGAGTTCCAGGTCTCCGGTAGCCTCTGGAACTGCCGATCCGCGGCCAACAAGGCAGAGCTCATCTCAGCCTATGCCTCCCTCCAGTCCCTCGACTTCTTGGCACTGACGGAAACATGGCTCACCACAGATAACACTGCTACTCCTACTGCTCTCTCTTCGTCTGCCCACGTGTTCTCGCACACCCCGAGAGCTTCTGGTCAGCGGGGTGGTGGCACCGGGATCCTCATCTCTCCCAAGTGGTCATTCTCTCTCTCTCCCCTTACCCATCTGTCTATCGCCTCCTTTGAATTCCATGCTGTCACAGTTACCAGCCCTTTCAAGCTTAACATCCTTATCATTTATCGCCCTCCAGGTTCCCTTGGAGAGTTCATCAATGAGCTTGATGCCTTGATAAGCTCCTTTCCTGAGGACGGCTCACCTCTCACAGTTCTGGGTGACTTTAACCTCCCCATGTCTACCTTTGACTCATTCCTCTCTGCCTCCTTCTTTCCACTCCTCTCCTCTTTTGACCTCACCCTCTCACCTTCCCCCCTACTCACAAGGCAGGCAATACGCTTGACCTCATCTTTACTAGATGCTGTTCTTCCACTAACCTCATTGCAACTCCCCTCCAAGTCTCCGACCACTACCTTGTATCCTTTTCCCTCTCGCTCTCGTCCAACACTTCCCACACTGCCCCTACTCGGATGGTATCGCGCCGTCCCAACCTTCGCTCTCTCTCCCCCGCTACTCTCTCCTCTTCCATCCTATCATCTCTTCCCTCTGCCCAAACCTTCTCCAACCTATCTCCTGATTCTGCCTCCTCAACCCTCCTCTCCTCCCTTTCTGCATCCTTTGACTCTCTATGTCCCCTATCCTCCAGGCCGGCTCGGTCCTCCCCTCCCGCTCCGTGGCTCGACGACTCATTGCGAGCTCACAGAACAGGGCTCCGGGCAGCCGAGCGGAAATGGAGGAAAACTCGCCTCCCTGCGGACCTGGCATCCTTTCACTCCCTCCTCTCTACATTTTCCTCTTCTGTCTCTGCTGCTAAAGCCACTTTCTACCACTCTAAATTCCAAGCATCTGCCTCTAACCCTAGGAAGCTCTTTGCCACCTTCTCCTCCCTCCTGAATCCTCCTCCCCCTCCCCCCCCCTCCTCCCTCTCTGCAGACGACTTCGTCAACCATTTTGAAAAGAAGGTCGACGACATCCGATCCTCGTTTGCTAAGTCAAACGACACCGCTGGTTCTGCTCACACTGCCCTACCCTGTGCTTTGACCTCTTTCTCTCCCCTCTCTCCAGATGAAATCTCGCGTCTTGTGACGGCCGGCCGCCCAACAACCTGCCCGCTTGACCCTATCCCCTCCTCTCTTCTCCAGACCATTTCCGGAGACCTTCTCCCTTACCTCACCTCGCTCATCAACTCATCCCTGACCGCTGGCTACGTCCCTTCCGTCTTCAAGAGAGCGAGAGTTGCACCCCTTCTGAAAAAACCTACACTCGATCCCTCCGATGTCAACAACTACAGACCAGTATCCCTTCTTTCTTTTCTCTCCAAAACTCTTGAACGTGCCGTCCTTGGCCAGCTCTCCTGCTATCTCTCTCAGAATGACCTTCTTGATCCAAATCAGTCAGGTTTCAAGACTAGTCACTCAACTGAGACTGCTCTTCTCTGTATCACGGAGGCGCTCCGCACTGCTAAAGCTAACTCTCTTTCCTCTGCTCTCATCCTTCTAGACCTATCGGCTGCCTTCGATACTGTGAACCATCAGATCCTCCTCTCCACCCTCTCCGAGTTGGGCATCTCCGGCGCGGCCCACGCTTGGATTGCGTCCTACCTGACAGGTCGCTCCTACCAGGTGGCGTGGCGAGAATCTGTCTCCTCACCACGCGCTCTCACCACTGGTGTCCCCCAGGGCTCTGTTCTAGGCCCTCTCCTATTCTCGCTATACACCAAGTCACTTGGCTCTGTCATAACCTCACATGGTCTCTCCTATCATTGCTATGCAGACGACACACAACTAATCTTCTCCTTTCCCCCTTCTGATGACCAGGTGGCGAATCGCATCTCTGCATGTCTGGCAGACATATCAGTGTGGATGACGGATCACCACCTCAAGCTGAACCTCGGCAAGACGGAGCTGCTCTTCCTCCCGGGGAAGGACTGCCCGTTCCATGATCTCGCCATCACGGTTGACAACTCCATTGTGTCCTCCTCCCAGAGCGCTAAGAACCTTGGCGTGATCCTGGACAACACCCTGTCGTTCTCAACTAACATCAAGGCGGTGGCCCGTTCCTGTAGGTTCATGCTCTACAACATCCGCAGAGTACGACCCTGCCTCACACAGGAAGCGGCGCAGGTCCTAATCCAGGCACTTGTCATCTCCCGTCTGGATTACTGCAACTCGCTGTTGGCTGGGCTCCCTGCCTGTGCCATCAAACCCCTACAACTCATCCAGAACGCCGCAGCCCGTCTGGTGTTCAACCTTCCCAAGTTCTCTCACGTCACCCCGCTCCTCCGCTCTCTCCACTGGCTTCCAGTTGAAGCTCGCATCCGCTACAAGACCATGGTGCTTGCCTACGGAGCTGTGAGGGGAACGGCACCTCAGTACCTTCAGGCTCTGATCAGGCCCTACACCCAAACAAGGGCACTGCGTTCATCCACCTCTGGCCTGCTCGCCTCCCTACCACTGAGGAAGTACAGTTCCCGCTCAGCCCAATCAAAACTGTTCGCTGCTCTGGCACCCCAATGGTGGAACAAACTCCCTCACGACGCCAGGACAGCGGAGTCAATCACCACCTTCCGGAGACAGCTGAAACCCCACCTCTTCAAGGAATACCTAGGATAGGATAAAGCAATCCTTCTGCCCCCCCTTAAAAGATGTAGATGCACTATTGTAAAGTGGCTGTTCCACTGGATGTCATTAGGTGAATGCACCAATTTGTAAGTCGCTCTGGATAAGAGCGTCTGCTAAATGACTTAAATGTAAAATGTAAATGTAAACAGTGATACTGAATGTTGTATTAACAGTGATACTGAATGTTGTATTAACAGTGATACTGAATGTTGTATTAACAGTGATACTGAATGTTGTATTAACAGTGATACTGAATGTTGTATTAACAGTGATACTGTATTAACAGTGATACTGAATGTTGTATTAACAGTGATACTGTATTAACAGTGATACTGAATGTTGTATTAACAGTGATACTGAATGTTGTATTAACAGTGATACTGAATGTTGTATTAACAGTGATACTGAATGTTGTATTAACAGTGATACTGTATTAACAGTGATACTGAATGTTGTATTAACAGTGATACTGAATGTTGTATTAACAGTGATACTGAATGTTGTATTAACAGTGATACTGTATTAACAGTGATACTGTATGTTGTATTAACAGTGATACTGTATTAACAGTGATACTGTATTAACAGTGATACTGTATGTTGTATTAACAGTGATACTGTATTAACAGTGATACTGTATTAACAGTGATACTGTATGTTGTATTAACAGTGATACTGTATTAACAGTGATACTGAATGTTGTATTAACAGTGATACTGAATGTTGTATTAACAGTGATACTGTATTAACAGTGATACTGAATGTTGTATTAACAGTGATACTGAATGTTGTATTAACAGTGATACTGAATGTTGTATTAACAGTGATACTGTATTAACAGTGATACTGTATGTTGTATTAACAGTGATACTGTATTAACAGTGATACTGAATGTTGTATTAACAGTGATACTGTATTAACAGTGATACTGAATGTTGTATTAACAGTGATACTGAATGTTGTATTAACAGTGATACTGAATGTTGTATTAACAGTGATACTGAATGTTGTATTAACAGTGATACTGTATTAACAGTGATACTGTATTAACAGTGATACTGTATTACCAGTGATACTGAATGTTGTATTAACAGTGATACTGAATGTTGTATTAACAGTGATACTGTATTAACAGTGATACTGAATGTTGTATTAACAGTGATACTGAATGTTGTATTAACAGTGATACTGAATGTTGTATTAACAGTGATACTGTATTAACAGTGATACTGAATGTTGTATTAACAGTGATACTGTATTAACAGTGATACTGAATGTTGTATTAACAGTGATACTGTATTAACAGTGATACTGAATGTTGTATTAACAGTGATACTGAATGTTGTATTAACAGTGATACTGAATGTTGTATTAACGGTGATACTGAATGTTGTATTAACAGTGATACTGAATGTTGTATTAACAGTGATACTGAATGTTGTATTAACAGTGATACTGTATTAACAGTGATACTGAATGTTGTATTAACAGTGATACTGAATGTTGTATTAACAGTGGTACTGAATGTTGTATTAACAGTGATACTGTATTAACAGTGATACTGAATGTTGTATTAACAGTGATACTGAATGTTGTATTAACAGTGATACTGTATTAACAGTGATACTGAATGTTGTATTAACAGTGATACTGTATTAACAGTGATACTGAATGTTGTATTAACAGTGATACTGAATGTTGTATTAACAGTGATACTGAATGTTGTATTAACAGTGATACTGAATGTTGTATTAACAGTGATACTGTATTAGCAGTGATACTGAATGTTGTATTAACAGTGATACTGAATGTTGTATTAACAGTGATACTGAATGTTGTATTAACAGTGATACTGAATGTTGTATAAACAGTGATACTGAATGTTGTATTAACAGTGATACTGAATGTTGTATTAACAGTGATACTGAATGTTATATTAACAGTGATACTGAATGTTGTATTAACAGTGATACTGAATGTTGTATTAACAGTGATACTGTATTAACAGTGATACTGAATGTTGTATTAACAGTGAAACTGAATGTTGTATTAACAGTGATACTGAATGTTGTATTAACAGTGATACTGTATGTTGTATTAACAGTGATACTGAATGTTGTATTAACAGTGATACTGTATTAACAGTGATACTGAATGTTGTATTAACAGTGATACTGAATGTTGTATTAACAGTGATACTGAATGTTGTATTAACAGTGATACTGAATGTTGTATTAACAGTGATACTGAATGTTATATTAACAGTGATACTGAATGTTGTATTAACAGTGATACTGTATTAACAGTGATACTGAATGTTGTATTAACAGTGATACTGTATTAACAGTGATACTGAATGTTGTATTAACAGTGATACTGTATTAACAGTGATACTGAATTTTGTATTAACAGTGATACTGTATTAACAGTGATACTGAATGTTGTATTAACAGTGATACTGTATTAACAGTGATACTGAATGTTGTATTAACAGTGATACTGAATGTTGTATTAACAGTGATACTGTATTAACAGTGATACTGAATGTTGTATTAACAGTGATACTGTATTAACAGTGATACTGAATGTTGTATTAACAGTGATACTGAATGTTGTATTAACAGTGATACTGAATGTTGTATTAACAGTGATACTGTATTAACAGTGATACTGAATGTTGTATTAACAGTGATACTGAATGTTGTATTAACAGTGATACTGAATGTTGTATTAGCAGTGATACTGAATGTTGTATTAACAGTGATACTGAATGTTGTATTAACAGTGATACTGAATGTTGTATTAACAGTGATACTGAATGTTGTATTAACAGTGATACTGAATGTTGTATTAACAGTGATACTGTATAAACAGTGATACTGAATGTTGTATTAACAGTGATACTGAATGTTGTATAAACAGTGATACTGAATGTTGTATTAACAGTGATACTGAATGTTGTATTAACAGTGATACTGTATTAACAGTGATACTGAATGTTGTATTAACAGTGATACTGTATTAACAGTGATACTGAATGTTGTATTAACAGTGATACTGTATTAACAGTGATACTGAATGTTGTATTAACAGTGATACTGAATGTTGTATTAACAGTGATACTGAATGTTGTATTAACAGTGATACTGAATGTTGTATTAACAGTGATACTGAATGTTGTATTAACAGTGATACTGAATGTTGTATTAACAGTGATACTGTATAAACAGTGATACTGAATGTTGTATTAACAGTGATACTGAATGTTGTATTAACAGTGATACTGTATAAACAGTGATACTGAATGTTGTATTAACAGTGATACTGAATGTTGTATTAACAGTGATACTGAATGTTGTATTAACAGTGATACTGAATGTTGTATTAACAGTGATACTGAATGTTGTATTAACAGTGATACTGAATGTTGTATTAACAGTGATACTGTATTAACAGTGATACTGAATGTTGTATTAACAGTGATACTGTATTAACAGTGATACTGAATGTTGTATTAACAGTGATACTGTATTAACAGTGATACTGAATGTTGTATTAACAGTGATACTGAATGTTGTATTAACAGTGATACTGTATTAACAGTGATACTGTATTAACAGTGATACTGAATGTTGTATTAACAGTGATACTGAATGTTGTATTAACAGTGATACTGAATGTTGTATTAACAGTGATACTGTATTAACAGTGATACTGAATGTTGTATTAACAGTGATACTGAATGTTGTATTAACAGTGATACTGTATTAACAGTGATACTGAATGTTGTATTAACAGTGATACTGAATGTTGTATTAACAGTGATACTGTATTAACAGTGATACTGAATGTTATATTAACAGTGATACTGAATGTTATATTAACAGTGATACTGAATGTTGTATTAACAGTGATACTGAATGTTGTATTAACAGTGATACTGAATGTTGTATTAACAGTGATACTGAATGTTGTATTAACAGTGATACTGAATGTTATATTAACAGTGATACTGAATGTTGTATTAACAGTGATACTGTATTAACAGTGATACTGTATTAACAGTGATACTGTATTAACAGTGATACTGAATGTTGTATTAACAGTGATACTGAATGTTGTATTAACAGTGATACTGAATGTTGTATTAACAGTGATACTGAATGTTATATTAACAGTGATACTGAATGTTGTATTAACAGTGATACTGAATGTTGTATTAACAGTGATACTGAATGTTATATTAACAGTGATACTGAATGTTGTATTAACAGTGATACTGAATGTTATATTAACAGTGATACTGAATGTTGTATTAACAGTGATACTGAATGTTGTATTAACAGTGATACTGTATTAACAGTGATACTGAATGTTATATTAACAGTGATACTGAATGTTGTATTAACAGTGATACTGAATGTTGTATTAACAGTGATACTGTATTAACAGTGATACTGTATTAACAGTGATACTGAATGTTGTATTAACAGTGATACTGAATGTTGTATTAACAGTGATACTGAATGTTGTATTAACAGTGATACTGAATGTTGTATTAACAGTGATACTGAATGTTGTATTAACAGTGATACTGAATGTTGTATTAACAGTGATACTGTATTAACAGTGATACTGAATGTTGTATTAACAGTGATACTGTATTAACAGTGATACTGAATGTTGTATTAACAGTGATACTGAATGTTGTATTAACAGTGATACTGAATGTTGTATTAACAGTGATACTGTATTAACAGTGATACTGAATGTTGTATTAACAGTGATACTGAATGTTGTATTAACAGTGATACTGAATGTTGTATTAGCAGTGATACTGAATGTTGTATTAACAGTGATACTGAATGTTGTATTAACAGTGATACTGAATGTTGTATTAACAGTGATACTGTATGTTGTATTAACAGTGATACTGAATGTTGTATTAACAGTGATACTGAATGTTGTATTAACAGTGATACTGAATGTTGTATTAACAGTGATACTGAATGTTGTATTAACAGTGATACTGAATGCTGTATTAACAGTGATACTGAATGTTGTATTAACAGTGATACTGAATGTTGTATTAACAGTGATACTGAATGTTGTATTAACAGTGATACTGAATGTTGTATTAACAGTGATACTGAATGTTGTATTAACAGTGATACTGAATGTTGTATTAACAGTGATACTGAATGTTATATTAACAGTGATACTGTATTAACAGTGATACTGAATGTTGTATTAACAGTGATACTGTATTAACAGTGATACTGAATGTTGTATTAACAGTGATACTGAATGTTGTATTAACAGTGATACTGTATTAACAGTGATACTGTATGTTGTATTAACAGTGATACTGAATGTTGTATTAACAGTGATACTGAATGTTGTATTAACAGTGATACTGAATGTTGTATTAACAGTGATACTGAATGTTGTATTAACAGTGATACTGAATGTTGTATTAACAGTGATACTGAATGTTGTATTAACAGTGATACTGAATGTTGTATTAACAGTGATACTGAATGTTATATTAACAGTGATACTGTATTAACAGTGATACTGAATGTTGTATTAACAGTGATACTGAATGTTGTATTAACAGTGATACTGTATTAACAGTGATACTGTATTAACAGTGATACTGAATGTTGTATTAACAGTGATACTGTATTAACAGTGATACTGAATGTTGTATTAACAGTGATACTGAATGTTGTATTATCAGTGATACTGAATGTTGTATTAACAGTGATACTGTATTAACAGTGATACTGAATGTTGTATTAACAGTGGTACTGAATGTTGTATTAACAGTGATACTGAATGTTGTATTAACAGTGATACTGTATTAACAGTGATACTGAATGTTGTATTAACAGTGATACTGTATTAACAGTGATACTGAATGTTATATTAACAGTGGTACTGAATGTTGTATTAACAGTGATACTGAATGTTGTATTAACAGTGATACTGAATGTTGTATTAACAGTGATACTGAATGTTGTATTAACAGTGATACTGAATGTTGTATTAACAGTGATACTGAATGTTGTATTAACAGTGATACTGAATGTTGTATTAACAGTGATACTGAATGTTGTATTAACAGTGATACTGAATGTTGTAAACAGTGGTACTGAATGTTGTATTAACAGTGATACTGAATGTTGTATTAACAGTGCTACTGAATGTTGTATTAACAGTGATACTGAATGTTGTATTAACAGTGATACTGTATTAACAGTGATACTGAATGTTATATTAACAGTGATACTGAATGTTGTATTAACAGTGATACTGTATTAACAGTGATACTGAATGTTGTATTAACAGTGATACTGAATGTTATATTAACAGTGATACTGAATGTTGTATTAACAGTGATACTGTATTAACAGTGATACTGAATGTTGTATTAGCAGTGATACTGAATGTTGTATTAACAGTGATACTGAATGTTGTATTAGCAGTGATACTGAATGTTGTATTAACAGTGATACTGAATGTTGTATTAACAGTGATACTGAATGTTGTATTAACAGTGATACTGAATGTTGTATTAACAGTGATACTGCATGTTGTATTAACAGTGATACTGTATTAACAGTGATACTGAATGTTGTATTAACAGTGATACTGAATGTTGTATTAACAGTGATACTGTATTAACAGTGATACTGAATGTTGTATTAACAGTGATACTGAATGTTGTATTAACAGTGATACTGAATGTTGTATTAACAGTGATACTGAATGTTATATTAACAGTGATACTGAATGTTATATTAACAGTGATACTGTATTAACAGTGATACTGAATGTTGTATTAACAGTGATACTGAATGTTGTATTAACAGTGATACTGAATGTTGTATTAACAGTGATACTGAATGTTGTATTAACAGTGATACTGTATTAACAGTGATACTGAATGTTGTATTAACAGTGATACTGTATGTTGTATTAACAGTGATACTGTATTAACAGTGATACTGAATGTTGTATTAACAGTGATACTGAATGTTGTATTAACAGTGATACTGAATGTTGTATTAACAGTGATACTGAATGTTATATTAACAGTGATACTGAATGTTGTATTAACAGTGATACTGAATGTTATATTAACAGTGATACTGAATGCAGTATTAACAGTGATACTGAATGTTATATTAACAGTGATACTGTATTAACAGTGATACTGAATGTTGTATTAACAGTGATACTGAATGCTGTATTAACAGTGATACTGAATGTTGTATTAACAGTGATACTGAATGTTGTATTAACAGTGATACTGTATTAACAGTGATACTGAATGCTGTATTAACAGTGATACTGAATGTTGTATTAACAGTGATACTGTATTAACAGTGATACTGAATGTTGTATTAACAGTGATACTGTATTAACAGTGATACTGAATGTTGTATTAACAGTGATACTGAATGTTGTATTAACAGTGATACTGAATGTTGTATTAACAGTGATACTGAATGTTGTATTAATATTCATCACTGCTGTATCAGAGTTATTAACTCCCGAGTGGCGCAGCAATCTAAGGCACTGCATCTCAATGCTAGAGGCGTCACTACAGATCCTGGTTCGATTCCAGGCTGTATCACAACCGGACGTGATTGGGAGTCCCATAGGGCGGCACACAATTGGTCCAGCGTCGTCTGGGATAGGTTTTTGCCAGGGTAGGCCGTCATTGAATTTGTTCTTGACTTACGACCAAGTGTCCCGCCAGAGGGACATCTTTTCAACAACTACCGGTGAAACTGGAGCGCAATTCAAATAAATAATCATAAATATTACAGATATTAAACATCTAGGTACATACAAGTGTCTTATATTGATTAAAAGCTTAAATTATTGTTCATCAAACTGCATTGTCCGATTTACAATAGGTTTTACAGCGAAAGCATGCCATGCGATTGTTTGAGGATGGCACCCCACATCAGTTAAAACCTGAAGAGGTTTTAACTGACTTGCCTAGTTAAATAAAGGCTTAATTTGTTGGATTAATTATGGCTTCAGGGGGCGTATTGAAAAACTGGAAAATATGTGCCCATTTTCAAACGGCCTCTTAATCAATTTTTGCTCTTACAATATGTATATTATACTACTATTGGATAGAAAACAGTCTCTAGTTTCTAAAAACGTTTGAATTATTTCTCTAAGTGGAACAGAACTATTTTTACAGCCCATTTCCTATCCGGAAGTGAGTTTTCCAAAATCGATGTCTCTCTTCAAGACCTTGTCTATAAAAGGGCATGCCACTTAGGACTGTAGAAACACGTCATACGCCTTCCACTGGGTGTCATGCGGAAGTGAGAGCAGAAAGGACTTGAATATCTCGTCCTGGGATTGAACACAACCTCTTGGAGTGAGACTTGCGCACTTTATAATTTTTTCTGGGCGCGAAGTAGAACCTGGACTCGGCTCCTGGAATACGCTCGTTAAAGGTGAATATGATCTCCGGCTTCGATATTATTTGATACATGTCACAATATCATCCTAAAGTATGTTTTTTCAATATAGTTTAATTATATTATTGAAATTTATTCTGGACTTTAGACGTGATGCGACGCAAGAATTTTGTCAAGATGGAGAGGTTAGCGTCGCACTGCCAGTGTGCTTGCTAATTCAAGAGGGAAATCGTTCGTTCTGGATCGAAATAAAGACGTTTCTGAACAAAGGACCCCTTGGAGAACATTCTGACGGAAGATCAACAAAGATAAGGACCCAATTTGGGATGCTTTTTCATATATCTGTCGAATTGTGCTATGCTACCATTTGACTAGAATCAATGCTGCTGTGTGCTAGCTAATGTAGTAAGCTAATATAACGATATATTGTGTTTTCGCTGTAAAACACTTCAAAACTCGGAAATATTGGCTCTATTCACAAGATCTTTGTCTTTCATTAGCTATCCACCATATATTTTTCTGAAATGTTTTATGATGTGTAATTAGTAGTTGACGTTGGTGTCTGTATTTACTCTGGCTACTCCCGTGCGATTTCAGACTGTAGCTATGATGGTAGCAGTAATGTAAAACTGATTTATAGCTAAAATATGCACATTTTTTGAACAAAACATAGATTTATTGTGTAACATGTTATAGGACTGTCATCTGAGGTAGTTTTTTCTAGTTTATTTAGGTTGGTTCTAGGTTAGTTAGGTTGGCTTGTGCATGCTACTTGCATCCTACTTGTGCTGTGAAAAATGTCTGTCCTCTTTTTTATTTGGTGGTGAGCTAACATAAATATATGTGGTGTTTTCTCTGTAAAACATTTAAAAAATCGGACATGTTGGCTGGATTGACAAGATGTTTATCTTTCAAATGCCATATTGGACTTGTTAATGTGTGAAAGTTAAATATTTTTAAAAAATAGATTTTGAATTTCGCTCCCTGCACTTGAGCTGGATGTTGTCATAGGTGTACCGGCGTCGGGCTGCAGCCATAAGAAGTTAACAGTTATTCATCACTAAACTGTACTGAATGTTGTATTAATATGTATTAATTACTAATCTGTACTGTATGTTGTAATAACAGAGTTACTAATTACTAAACTGTACTGAATGTTGTATTAACAGAGTTACTAATTACTAAACTGTACTGAATGTTGTGTTAACAGTGGTTTTCATCACTAAACGGTACTGTATGTTGTATAAACAGTGTTATTGTGACGTCCCTCCCACTCCGTTTTCTCGGATCTCCTGCTTGGTAGTCTGCTTGTTGCAGGAGGCCAGGGCAGGCACCTGGGCAGAGCACCTGGGCAGAGCACCTGGACAGAGCACCTGGGCAGAGCACCTGGGCAGAGCACCTGGACAGAGCACCTGTGCAGAGCACCTGGGCAGAGCACCTGTGCAGAGCACCTGGACAGAGCACCTGTGCAGAGCACCTGGACAGAGCACCTGTGCAGAGCACCTGGACAGAGCACCTGTGCAGAGCACCTGGGCAGAGCACCTGGGCAGAGCACCTGGACAGAGCACCTGGACAGAGCACCTGGACAGAGCACCTGTGCAGGCTTCGCTGGCAGGCTATAAAGGGTACCACAAATGCCAATACTTTCTCTTCCCTGACTGGCTTCCTCCACCTTTTGGTTGCTGGTCTGTTTCCATCAGCCAACACTGTCTCTCTTCCCTGGCTGGCTTCCTCCACCTTTTGGTTGTTGGTCGGTTCCACCAGACAACACTACTGATCGTATAGACGTCCACAGCTTATGTTACATTTTTGTGTTTATTATTTAGTTGAATAAATGCATTCCATTGAAGTCCTGTGTGGTCTCCCCCTTGTAGTTATGAACGATGAGCCAGGTCGTAACACAGTGGGGGCTCATCCTATCGGGGATTTTGGTTATATGGTAGTTTTGGTAGTATGTTATTTGTAAATGTGTCTGTTTTGTTAGGTTGGCATTGGTTTAGACTCCCTGTTCTGTGGTCAGATTGGAGCACCATGTAGGGGTAGTAATTGGTGCCAAATTGGGCTCAGCTGTGTTGCTGCAGTTCTTAGAATGCAATGAGGTACTATATGTTTGGCAGTCTTCGTTAGAGCCAAACTTTGGGAGTGTCAAGGATGATTTTTTTCCAGTGTTTTTCCTTGGAAGCTTTAGGGGTTTTGTTTTGTTGGATTCTGGAAGGGAATAACTTTTCTCACCCATGTGTTGGTCTACAAAGCCATTTGTTTGTGCCTATTTCCTCATCATTGGAGTTGTAGGTGCTGGTTCATGTGTTACACCTTTGTCAAGCCCAGCTGATTTGTATGGGTCCAGGTTTTGAAGCTCTTTCAGGACATCTGCTGTCTGGATTTGGGTGAAGGAGAAGCAGGGGGGCTTGGGCAAGTTGCTGCAGGGGGTGCAGAGCTGTTGGCCGGGGTAGGGGTAGGGGTAGCCAGGAGGAAAGCATGGCCAGCCGTAGAGAAATGCGTATTGAAATTTTCGATTGTCATGGATTTATCGATGGTGACCGTGTTATCTAGCCTCAGTGCAGTGGGCAGCTGGGAGGAGGTGCTCTTGTTTTGGCATGGTTCGGCATCTGACCGTAAGGCGCAACAGAGGGTAGTGCGTACGGTCCAGTACATCACTGGGGCCAAGCTTCCTGCCATCCAGGACCTCTATACCAGGCGGTGTCAGATGAAGGGCCAAGCTTCCTGCCGTCCAGGACCTCTATACCAGGCGGTGTCAGAGGAAGGGCCAAGCTTCCTGCCATCCAGGACCTCTATACCAGGCGGTGTCAGAGGAAGGGCCAAGCTTCCTGCCATCCAGAACCTCTATACCAGGCGGTGTCAGAGGAAGGCCCTAAAAATTGTCAAAGACTCCAGTCACCCAAGTCAAAGACTGCTCTCTCTGCTATCGCACGGCAAGCGGTACAAGAACGAAAAGTCTAGGACCAAAAGGCTCCTTAACAGCTTCTACCCCCAAGCCATAAGACTGCTGAACAATTAGTCAAATGGCCACCGGACTATTTACAATGACACCCCCTTTGTTTTGTACACTGCTGCTACTCTCTGTTTATTATCTATACATAGACACTTCACCCCTACCTACATGTACACTGCTGCTACTCTCTGTTTATTATCTATACATAGTCACTTTACCCCTACCTACATGTCCACTGCTGCTACTCTCTGTTTATTATCTATACATAGTCACTTCACCCCTACCTACATGTACACTGCTGCTACTCTCTGTTTATTATCTATACATAGTCACTTCACCCCTACCTACATGTCCACTGCTGCTACTCTCTGTTTATTATCTATGTATAGTCACTTCACCCCTACCTACATGTACACTGCTGCTACTCTCTGTTTATTATCTATACATAGTCACCCCTACCTACATGTACACTGCTGCTACTGTTTATTATCTATACATAGTCACTTCACCCCTACCTACATGTCCACTGCTGCTACTCTCTGTTTATTATCTATACATAGTCACTTTACCCCTACCTACATGTACACTGCTGCTACTCTGTTTATTATCTATACATAGTCACCCCTACCTACATGTACACTGCTGCTACTCCCTGTTTATTATCTATACATAGTCACTTTACCCCTACCTACATGTCCACTGCTGCTACTCTCTGTTTATCTATACATAGTCACTTTACCCCTACCTACATGTACACTGCTGCTACTCTCTGTTTATTATCTATACATAGTCACTTTACCCCTACCTACATGTACACTGCTGCTACTCTCTGTTTATTATCTATACATAGTCACTTCACCCCTACCTACATGTCCACTGCTGCTACTCTCTGTTTATTATCTATACATAGTCACTTTACCCCTACCTACATGTACACTGCTGCTACTGTATATTATGTATGCATAGTCACTTTACCCCTACCTACATGTACACTGCATTTCACGGCAGGGTCTACACCTTTTGTATTCGGCGCATGTGTAATGGTGTATTTAAGTTGTTACATTTCTGCATAAAATGGATATTATGCCTCCTCGTTGTGGATTAGTGTGTTTACATTGTCTAATGCACTCCGTGATAAAGGTATGGGATTGTGGGTAATCCACAGCAGATTTATGGAGCATTGCTGTGGTTGAGTTGACAATGGAATGTTCCCAGGATAGAAATATATAAAGTTGACATTACATCATAAAATCCACCTTTTACATCGTACATTAGCAATTTATGTTATTAGTAACTACTGTTGTTGGTTTGGTGTCAAATAAGCCAATCTTTATCTGTTATTTGCCAAATCTCAGTTTTCCATGTGGGTTTTATGCCAAAGTTCCCTCTTTGAAGTCGGTAGCTGACTGGAAAATGCATCTTCTTTAGGAGTGCTGTTTATATCCCGTCGACTAATGACCATTCATCCGTACTGTGTGTGTCCCACGATTGCAGGTAATGTATGACAAATGTATAAAGTATATGTAACGGATGTGAAATGGCTAGCTAGTTAGCGGGTACGCGCTACTAGCGTTTCAATCAGTTACGTCACTTGCTCTGAAACCTAGAAGTAGGGTTGCCCCTTGCTCTGCAAGGGCCGCGGCTTTTGTGGAGCGATGGGTAACGACGCTTTGTGGGTGACTGTTGTCGATGTGTGCAGAGGGTCCCTGGTTCGCGCCCGTGTCGGGCGAGGGGACGTACTAAAGTTATACTGCTACACTATGTTTTATAAATGTATGAGCACCAGCTAGCAGCGTATTAGCCTGGTTTTGTTAGCGGAGGAAAATACGTGGTACATTCTCAGTGTATTATATTTCTTCGTCATAAGAGGGGAGCGTTGAGTCATTAGAGGGGGAAGTTGAGTCATTAGAGGGGGACGTTGAGTCATTAGAGGGGGACGTTGAGTCATTAGAGGGGGGCGTTGAGTCATTAGAGGGGGACGTTGAGTCATTAGAGGGGGACGTTGAGTCATTAGAGGGGGACGTTGAGTCATTAGAGGGGGACGTTGAGTCATTAGAGGGGGACGTTGAGTCATTAGAGGGGGACGTCGAGTCATTAGAGGGGGACGTCGAGTCATAAGAGGGGGACGTCGAGTCATTAGAGGGGGACGTCGAGTCATTAGAGGGGGACGTTGAGTCATTAGAGGGGAGCGTTGAGTCATTAGAGGGGAGCGTTGAGTCATTAGAGGGGGACGTTGAGTCATTAGAGGGGGACGTTGAGTCATTAGAGGGGGACGTTGAGTCATTAGAGGGGGACGTTGAGTCATTAGAGGGGGCGTTGAGTCATTAGAGGGGAGCGTTGAGTCTTTAGAGGGGGACGTTGAGTCATTAGAGGGGGACGTTGAGTCATTAGAGGGGGACACTGAGTCATTAGAGGGGGACGGTGAGTCATTAGAGGGGGACGTTGAGTCATTAGAGGGGGACGTTGAGTCATAAGAGGGGGACGTAGAGTCATTAGAGGGGGACGTTGAGTCATTAGAGGGGGACGTTGAGTCATTAGAGGGGGACGTTGAGTCATAAGAGGGGAGCGTTGAGTCATTAGAGGGGGACGTTGAGTCATTAGAGGGGGACGTTGAGTCATTAGAGGGGGACGTTGAGTCATTAGAGGGGGACGTTGAGTCATAAGAGGGGGACGTTGAGTCATTAGAGGGGGACGTTGAGTCATTAGAGGGGTCGTTGAGTCATAGAGGGGGACGTTGAGTCATTAGAGGGGAACGTTGAGTCATAAGAGGGGGGACGTTGAGTCATGAGAGGGGGACGTTGAGTCATAAGAGGGGGACGTTGAGTCATAAGAGGGGGACGTTGAGTCATAAGAGGGGGACGTTGAGTCATAAGAGGGGGACGTTGGGTCATAAGAGGGGGACGTTGAGTCATAAGAGGGGGACGTTGAGTCATTATTCAGGTTCATTTGACATATTTTGATACTAAAATGGATGATTGTTTATTCTGATGTGAATATGAGATTATTCATAGACACAATGTATTTTTATTATAATAAATTAAGAAAATTGTTAAATCCACTATACAATCACAATGACTTTGATAGACATTTCAATTGTTCTTTGGTTAGTATATTATACAGCAGATTTATGGAGATTGCTATTTATATCCTGTCGACTAATGACCATTCATCCACACTGTGTGTCTCTAATGACCATTCATCCACACTGTGTGTCTCTAATGACCATTCATCCAGACTGAGTGTCTCTAATGACCATTCATCCAGACTGAGTGTCTCTAATGACCATTCATCCACACTGTGTGTCTCTAATGACCATTCATCCACACTGTGTCCCCCTAATGACCATTCATCCACACTGTGTGTCTCTAATGACCATTCATCCACACTGTGTGTCTCTAATGACCATTCATCCACACTGTGTCCCCCTAATGACCATTCATCCACACTGTGTCCCCCTAATGACCATTCATCCACACTGTGTGTCTCTAATGACCATTCATCCACACTGAGTGTCTCTAATGACCATTCATTCACACTGTGTGTCTCTAATGACCATTCATCCACACTGTGTGTCTCTAATGACCATTCATCCACACTGTGTGTCTCTAATGACCATTCATCCACACTGTGTCCCCCTAATGACCATTCATCCACACTGTGTGTCCCCCTAATGACCATTCATCCACACTGAGTGTCTCTAATGACCATTCATCCACACTGTGTGTCTCTAATGACCATTCATCCACACTGAGTGTCTCTAATGACCATTCATCCACACTGAGTCCCCCTAATGACCATTCATCCACACTGTGTGTCCCCCTAATGACCATTCATCCACACTGAGTGTCTCTAATGACCATTCATCCACACTGTGTGTCTCTAATGACCATTCATCCACACTGTGTCCCCCTAATGACCATTCATCCACACTGTGTCCCCCTAATGACCATTCATCCACACTGTGTCCCCCTAATGACCATTCATCCACACTGTGTCCCCCTAATGACCATTCATCCACACTGTGTCTCTCTAATGACCATTCATCAACACTGTGTCCCCCTAATGACCATTCATCCACACTGTGTGTCTCTAATGACCATTCATCCACACTGAGTGTCTCTAATGACCATTCATCCACACTGTGTCCCCCTAATGACCATTCATCCACACTGTGTGTCTCTAATGACCATTCATCCACACTGTGTCCCCCTAATGACCATTCATCCACACTGTGTCCCCCTAATGACCATTCATCCACACTGTGTCCCCCTAATGACCATTCATCCACACTGTGTCTCTCTAATGACCATTCATCCACACTGTTATCCCCCTAATGACCATTCATCCACACTGTGTGTCTCTAATGACCATTCATCCACACTGTGTGTCTCTAATGACCATTCATCCACACTGAGTGTCTCTAATGACCATTCATCCACACTGAGTGTCTCTAATGGCCATTCATCCACACTGAGTGTCTCTAATGACCATTCATCCACACTGTGTCTGGTAGTAGTCTGTCTGTCTGGTAGTGGTAGTAGTCTGTCTGTCTGGTAATGGTAGTAGTCTGTCTGTCTGGTAGTGGTAGTAGTCTGTCTGTCTGGTAATGGTAGTAGTCTGTCTGTCTGGTAATGGTAGTAGTCTGTCTGTCTGGTAGTGGTAGTAGTCTGTCTGTCTGGTAGTGGTAGTAGTCTGTCTGGTAGTGGTAGTAGTCTGTCTGTCTGGTAGTGGTAGTAGTCTGTCTGTCTGGTAATGGTAGTAGTCTGTCTGTCTGGTAGTGGTAGTAGTCTGTCTGTCTGGTAATGGTAGTAGTCTGTCTGGTAGTGGTAGTAGTCTGTCTGTCTGGTAATGGTAGTAGTCTGTCTGTCTGGTAATGGTAGTAGTCTGTCTGTCTGGTAATGGTAGTAGTCTGTCTGGTAATGGTAGTAGTCTGTCTGGTAATGGTAGTAGTCTGTCTGGTAGTGGTAGTAGTCTGTCTGTCTGGTAGTGGTAGTAGTCTGTCTGTCTGGTAATGGTAGTAGTCTGTCTGTCTGGTAGTGGTAGTAGTCTGTCTGTCTGGTAATGGTAGTAGTCTGTCTGTCTGGTAATGGTTGTAGTCTGTCTGTCTGGTAATGGTAGTAGTCTGTCTGTCTGGTAATGGTAGTAGTCTGTCTGTCTGGTAATGGTAGTAGTCTGTCTGGTAATGGTAGTAGTCTGTCTGTCTGGTAATGGTAGTAGTCTGTCTGGTAATGGTAGTAGTCTGTCTGGTAATGGTAGTAGTCTGTCTGTCTGGTAATGGTAGTAGTCTGTCTGGTAATGGTAGTAGTCTGTCTGGTAATGGTAGTAGTCTGTCTGGTAATGGTAGTAGTCTGTCTGTCTGGTAATGGTAGTAGTCTGTCTGGTAATGGTAGTAGTCTGTCTGGTAATGGTAGTAGTCTGTCTGGTAATGGTAGTAGTCTGTCTGGTAATGGTAGTAGTCTGTCTGGTAATGGTAGTAGTCTGTCTGGTAATGGTAGTAGTCTGTCTGTCTGGTAATGGTAGTAGTCTGTCTGTCTGGTAATGGTAGTAGTCTGTCTGGTAATGGTAGTAGTCTGTCTGGTAATGGTAGTAGTCTGTCTGTCTGGTAATGGTAGTAGTCTGTCTGTCTGGTAATGGTAGTAGTCTGTCTGTCTGGTAGTGGTAGTAGTCTGTCTGTCTGGTAATGGTAGTAGTCTGTCTGTCTGGTAATGGTAGTAGTCTGTCTGTCTGGTAATGGTAGTAGTCTGTCTGTCTGGTAATGGTAGTAGTCTGTCTGTCTGGTAATGGTAGTAGTCTGTCTGTCTGGTAGTGGTAGTAGTCTGTCTGTCTGGTAATGGTAGTAGTCTGTCTGTCTGGTAGTGGTAGTAGTCTGTCTGTCTGGTAATGGTAGTAGTCTGTCTGGTAGTGGTAGTAGTCTGTCTGTCTGGTAGTGGTAGTAGTCTGTCTGTCTGGTAATGGTAGTAGTCTGTCTGTCTGGTAGTGGTAGTAGTCTGTCTGTCTGGTAATGGTAGTAGTCTGTCTGTCTGGTAGTGGTAGTAGTCTGTCTGTCTGGTAGTGGTAGTAGTCTGTCTGTCTGGTAATGGTAGTAGTCTGTCTGGTAATGGTAGTAGTCTGTCTGGTAGTGGTAGTAGTCTGTCTGTCTGGTAGTGGTAGTAGTCTGTCTGGTAGTGGTAGTAGTCTGTCTGGTAGTGGTAGTAGTCTGTCTGTCTGGTAATGGTAGTAGTCTGTCTGTCTGGTAGTGGTAGTAGTCTGTCTGGTAGTGGTAGTAGTCTGTCTGTCTGGTAATGGTAGTAGTCTGTCTGTCTGGTAGTGGTAGTAGTCTGTCTGGTAGTGGTAGTAGTCTGTCTGTCTGGTAGTGGTAGTAGTCTGTCTGGTAGTGGTAGTAGTCTGTCTGGTAATGGTAGTAGTCTGTCTGTCTGGTAGTGGTAGTAGTCTGTCTGGTAGTGGTAGTAGTCTGTCTGTCTGGTAGTGGTAGTAGTCTGTCTGTCTGGTAATGGTAGTAGTCTGTCTGTCTGGTAATGGTAGTAGTCTGTCTGTCTGGTAGTGGTAGTAGTCTGTCTGTCTGGTAATGGTAGTAGTCTGTCTGTCTGGTAATGGTAGTAGTCTGTCTGTCTGGTAATGGTAGTAGTCTGTCTGTCTGGTAATGGTAGTAGTCTGTCTGTCTGGTAATGGTAGTAGTCTGTCTGTCTGGTAGTGGTAGTAGTCTGTCTGTCTGGTAATGGTAGTAGTCTGTCTGTCTGGTAATGGTAGTAGTCTGTCTGTCTGGTAGTGGTAGTAGTCTGTCTGTCTGGTAGTGGTAGTAGTCTGTCTGTCTGGTAATGGTAGTAGTCTGTCTGTCTGGTAATGGTAGTAGTCTGTCTGGTAGTGGTAGTAGTCTGTCTGTCTGGTAGTGGTAGTAGTCTGTCTGTCTGGTAGTGGTAGTAGTCTGTCTGTCTGGTAATGGTAGTAGTCTGTCTGTCTGGTAATGGTAGTAGTCTGTCTGTCTGGTAGTGGTAGTAGTCTGTCTGGTAGTGGTAGTAGTCTGTCTGTCTGGTAGTGGTAGTAGTCTGTCTGTCTGGTAATGGTAGTAGTCTGTCTGTCTGGTAGTGGTAGTAGTCTGTCTGTCTGGTAATGGTAGTAGTCTGTCTGTCTGGTAGTGGTAGTAGTCTGTCTGGTAGTGGTAGTAGTCTGTCTGTCTGGTAGTGGTAGTAGTCTGTCTGTCTGGTAATGGTAGTAGTCTGTCTGTCTGGTAGTGGTAGTAGTCTGTCTGTCTGGTAGTGGTAGTAGTCTGTCTGGTAGTGGTAGTAGTCTGTCTGGTAATGGTAGTAGTCTGTCTGGTAGTGGTAGTAGTCTGTCTGGTAATGGTAGTAGTCTGTCTGTCTGGTAGTGGTAGTAGTCTGTCTGTCTGGTAATGGTAGTAGTCTGTCTGTCTGGTAGTGGTAGTAGTCTGTCTGTCTGGTAGTGGTAGTAGTCTGTCTGGTAGTGGTAGTAGTCTGTCTGGTAGTGGTAGTAGTCTGTCTGTCTGGTAGTGGTAGTAGTCTGTCTGTCTGGTAGTGGTAGTAGTCTGTCTGTCTGGTAGTGGTAGTAGTCTGTCTGGTAGTGGTAGTAGTCTGTCTGTCTGGTAGTGGTAGTAGTCTGTCTGTCTGGTAGTGGTAGTAGTCTGTCTGTCTGGTAGTGGTAGTAGTCTGTCTGTCTGGTAGTGGTAGTAGTCTGTCTGGTAGTGGTAGTAGTCTGTCTGGTAATGGTAGTAGTCTGTCTGTCTGGTAGTGGTAGTAGTCTGTCTGTCTGGTAGTGGTAGTAGTCTGTCTGTCTGGTAATGGTAGTAGTCTGTCTGTCTGGTAATGGTAGTAGTCTGTCTGTCTGGTAGTGGTAGTAGTCTGTCTGTCTGGTAGTGGTAGTAGTCTGTCTGTCTGGTAGTGGTAGTAGTCTGTCTGTCTGGTAGTGGTAGTAGTCTGTCTGTCTGGTAATGGTAGTAGTCTGTCTGGTAGTGGTAGTAGTCTGTCTGTCTGGTAATGGTAGTAGTCTGTCTGTCTGGTAATGGTAGTAGTCTGTCTGTCTGGTAGTGGTAGTAGTCTGTCTGTCTGGTAATGGTAGTAGTCTGTCTGGTAATGGTAGTAGTCTGTCTGTCTGGTAGTGGTAGTAGTCTGTCTGTCTGGTAATGGTAGTAGTCTGTCTGTCTGGTAATGGTAGTAGTCTGTCTGTCTGGTAGTGGTAGTAGTCTGTCTGTCTGGTAATGGTAGTAGTCTGTCTGTCTGGTAGTGGTAGTAGTCTGTCTGTCTGGTAGTGGTAGTAGTCTGTCTGTCTGGTAGTGGTAGTAGTCTGTCTGTCTGGTAATGGTAGTAGTCTGTCTGGTAATGGTAGTAGTCTGTCTGTCTGGTAATGGTAGTAGTCTGTCTGTCTGGTAATGGTAGTAGTCTGTCTGTCTGGTAATGTTAGTTGTCTGTCTGTCTGTCTGGTAATGTTAGTTGTCTGTCTGTCTGTCTGGTAATGTTAGTTGTCTGTCTGTCTGGTAATGGTAGTAGTCTGTCTGGTAATGGTAGTAGTCTGTCTGTCTGGTAATGGTAGTAGTCTGTCTGTCTGGTAATGGTAGTAGTCTGTCTGTCTGGTAATGGTAGTAGTCTGTCTGGTAATGGTAGTAGTCTGTCTGTCTGGTAATGGTAGTAGTCTGTCTGTCTGGTAATGGTAGTAGTCTGTCTGTCTGGTAGTGGTAGTAGTCTGTCTGTCTGGTAATGGTAGTAGTCTGTCTGGTAATGTTAGTTGTCTGTCTGTCTGGTAATGGTAGTAGTCTGTCTGGTAATGGTAGTAGTCTGTCTGTCTGGTAATGGTAGTAGTCTGTCTGTCTGGTAATGGTAGTAGTCTGTCTGGTAGTGGTAGTAGTCTGTCTGTTTGGTAGTGGTAGTAGTCTGTCTGGTAGTGGTAGTAGTCTGTCTGGTAGTGGTAGTAGTCTGTCTGGTAGTGGTAGTAGTCTGTCTGGTAGTGGTAGTAGTCTGTCTGTCTGGTAGTGGTAGTAGTCTGTCTGGTAATGGTAGTAGTCTGTCTGGTAATGGTAGTAGTCTGTCTGGTAGTGGTAGTAGTCTGTCTGGTAATGGTAGTAGTCTGTCTGGTAATGGTAGTAGTCTGTCTGGTAGTGGTAGTAGTCTGTCTGGTAGTGGTAGTAGTCTGTCTGTCTGGTAATGGTAGTAGTCTGTCTGGTAGTGGTAGTAGTCTGTCTGTCTGGTAGTGGTAGTAGTCTGTCTGGTAGTGGTAGTAGTCTGTCTGGTAGTGGTAGTAGTCTGTCTGGTAGTGGTAGTAGTCTGTCTGGTAGTGGTAGTAGTCTGTCTGTCTGGTAGTGGTAGTAGTCTGTCTGGTAGTGGTAGTAGTCTGTCTGGTAGTGGTAGTAGTCTGTCTGTCTGGTAGTGGTAGTAGTCTGTCTGGTAATGGTAGTAGTCTGTCTGTCTGGTAATGGTAGTAGTCTGTCTGGTAGTGGTAGTAGTCTGTCTGTCTGGTAATGGTAGTAGTCTGTCTGTCTGGTAGTGGTAGTAGTCTGTCTGGTAATGGTAGTAGTCTGTCTGTCTGGTAGTGGTAGTAGTCTGTCTGTCTGGTAGTGGTAGTAGTCTGTCTGGTAATGGTAGTAGTCTGTCTGTCTGGTAGTGGTAGTAGTCTGTCTGTCTGGTAATGGTAGTAGTCTGTCTGGTAGTGGTAGTAGTCTGTCTGGTAATGGTAGTAGTCTGTCTGTCTGGTAATGGTAGTAGTCTGTCTGGTAGTGGTAGTAGTCTGTCTGGTAGTGGTAGTAGTCTGTCTGGTAGTGGTAGTAGTCTGTCTGGTAATGGTAGTAGTCTGTCTGTCTGGTAATGGTAGTAGTCTGTCTGGTAGTGGTAGTAGTCTGTCTGTCTGGTAGTGGTAGTAGTCTGTCTGGTAATGGTAGTAGTCTGTCTGGTAATGGTAGTAGTCTGTCTGTCTGGTAATGGTAGTAGTCTGTCTGGTAGTGGTAGTAGTCTGTCTGGTAGTGGTAGTAGTCTGTCTGGTAGTGGTAGTAGTCTGTCTGGTAATGGTAGTAGTCTGTCTGTCTGGTAATGGTAGTAGTCTGTCTGGTAGTGGTAGTAGTCTGTCTGGTAGTGGTAGTAGTCTGTCTGGTAGTGGTAGTAGTCTGTCTGGTAATGGTAGTAGTCTGTCTGGTAATGGTAGTAGTCTGTCTGTCTGGTAGTGGTAGTAGTCTGTCTGGTAGTGGTAGTAGTCTGTCTGGTAGTGGTAGTAGTCTGTCTGGTAGTGGTAGTAGTCTGTCTGGTAGTGGTAGTAGTCTGTCTGGTAGTGGTAGTAGTCTGTCTGGTAGTGGTAGTAGTCTGTCTGGTAATGGTAGTAGTCTGTCTGGTAATGGTAGTAGTCTGTCTGTCTGGTAATGGTAGTAGTCTGTCTGGTAGTGGTAGTAGTCTGTCTGGTAGTGGTAGTAGTCTGTCTGGTAGTGGTAGTAGTCTGTCTGGTAATGGTAGTAGTCTGTCTGGTAGTGGTAGTAGTCTGTCTGGTAGTGGTAGTAGTCTGTCTGGTAGTGGTAGTAGTCTGTCTGGTAGTGGTAGTAGTCTGTCTGGTAGTGGTAGTAGTCTGTCTGGTAGTGG
Organism: Salvelinus fontinalis; assembly: GCF_029448725.1. Lineage (NCBI taxonomy): Eukaryota > Metazoa > Chordata > Actinopteri > Salmoniformes > Salmonidae > Salvelinus > Salvelinus fontinalis. The sequence goes on from NC_074677.1 coordinate 3,043,629, forward strand.
TAGTAGTCTGTCTGGTAGTGGTAGTAGTCTGTCTGGTAGTGGTAGTAGTCTGTCTGGTAGTGGTAGTAGTCTGTCTGGTAATGGTAGTAGTCTGTCTGGTAATGGTAGTAGTCTGTCTGTCTGGTAATGGTAGTAGTCTGTCTGGTAGTGGTAGTAGTCTGTCTGGTAATGGTAGTAGTCTGTCTGTCTGGTAGTGGTAGTAGTCTGTCTGTCTGGTAGTGGTAGTAGTCTGTCTGGTAATGGTAGTAGTCTGTCTGTCTGGTAGTGGTAGTAGTCTGTCTGTCTGGTAATGGTAGTAGTCTGTCTGGTAATGGTAGTAGTCTGTCTGGTAATGGTAGTAGTCTGTCTGGTAGTGGTAGTAGTCTGTCTGGTAATGGTAGTAGTCTGTCTGGTAGTGGTAGTAGTCTGTCTGTCTGGTAGTGGTAGTAGTCTGTCTGTCTGGTAGTGGTAGTAGTCTGTCTGTCTGGTAGTGGTAGTAGTCTGTCTGTCTGGTAGTGGTAGTAGTCTGTCTGTCTGGTAGTGGTAGTAGTCTGTCTGTCTGGTAGTGGTAGTAGTCTGTCTGTCTGGTAGTGGTAGTAGTCTGTCTGGTAGTGGTAGTAGTCTGTCTGGTAATGGTAGGAGTCTGTCTGTCTGGTAATGGTAGTAGTCTGTCTGGTAGTGGTAGTAGTCTGTCTGTCTGGTAATGGTAGTAGTCTGTCTGTCTGGTAATGGTAGTAGTCTGTCTGTCTGGTAATGGTAGTAGTCTGTCTGTCTGGTAGTGGTAGTAGTCTGTCTGGTAATGGTAGTAGTCTGTCTGGTAGTGGTAGTAGTCTGTCTGTCTGTTAGTGGTAGTAGTCTGTCTGTCTGGTAATGGTAGTAGTCTGTCTGTCTGGTAGTGGTAGTAGTCTGTCTGTCTGGTAGTGGTAGTAGTCTGTCTGGTAATGGTAGTAGTCTGTCTGTCTGGTAGTGGTAGTAGTCTGTCTGGTAATGGTAGTAGTCTGTCTGGTAGTGGTAGTAGTCTGTCTGTCTGGTAATGGTAGTAGTCTGTCTGTCTGGTAATGGTAGTAGTCTGTCTGTCTGGTAATGGTAGTAGTCTGTCTGTCTGGTAGTGGTAGTAGTCTGTCTGTCTGGTAGTGGTAGTAGTCTGTCTGTCTGGTAGTGGTAGTAGTCTGTCTGTCTGGTAGTGGTAGTAGTCTGTCTGTCTGGTAGTGGTAGTAGTCTGTCTGGTAGTGGTAGTAGTCTGTCTGGTAGTGGTAGTAGTCTGTCTGTCTGGTAGTGGTAGTAGTCTGTCTGTCTGGTAGTGGTAGTAGTCTGTCTGGTAGTGGTAGTAGTCTGTCTGGTAATGGTAGTAGTCTGTCTGTCTGGTAGTGGTAGTAGTCTGTCTGGTAGTGGTAGTAGTCTGTCTGTCTGGTAGTGGTAGTAGTCTGTCTGGTAGTGGTAGTAGTCTGTCTGTCTGGTAGTGGTAGTAGTCTGTCTGTCTGGTAGTGGTAGTAGTCTGTCTGTCTGGTAGTGGTAGTAGTCTGTCTGTCTGGTAGTGGTAGTAGTCTGTCTGTCTGGTAATGGTAGTAGTCTGTCTGTCTGGTAGTGGTAGTAGTCTGTCTGGTAGTGGTAGTAGTCTGTCTGGTAATGGTAGTAGTCTGTCTGTCTGGTAATGGTAGTAGTCTGTCTGTCTGGTAGTGGTAGTAGTCTGTCTGGTAGTGGTAGTAGTCTGTCTGTCTGGTAGTGGTAGTAGTCTGTCTGGTAGTGGTAGTAGTCTGTCTGTCTGGTAGTGGTAGTAGTCTGTCTGTCTGGTAATGGTAGTAGTCTGTCTGTCTGGTAGTGGTAGTAGTCTGTCTGTCTGGTAATGGTAGTAGTCTGTCTGGTAATGGTAGTAGTCTGTCTGGTAATGGTAGTAGTCTGTCTGTCTGGTAGTGGTAGTAGTCTGTCTGTCTGGTAATGGTAGTAGTCTGTCTGTCTGGTAGTGGTAGTAGTCTGTCTGGTAGTGGTAGTAGTCTGTCTGGTAGTGGTAGTAGTCTGTCTGGTAATGGTAGTAGTCTGTCTGGTAGTGGTAGTAGTCTGTCTGTCTGGTAATGGTAGTAGTCTGTCTGGTAATGGTAGTAGTCTGTCTGTCTGGTAATGGTAGTAGTCTGTCTGTCTGGTAATGGTAGTAGTCTGTCTGTCTGGTAATGGTAGTAGTCTGTCTGTCTGGTAATGGTAGTAGTCTGTCTGGTAATGGTAGTAGTCTGTCTGTCTGGTAATGGTAGTAGTCTGTCTGTCTGGTAGTGGTAGTAGTCTGTCTGTCTGGTAATGGTAGTAGTCTGTCTGGTAATGGTAGTAGTCTGTCTGGTAGTGGTAGTAGTCTGTCTGGTAGTGGTAGTAGTCTGTCTGTCTGGTAATGGTAGTAGTCTGTCTGGTAGTGGTAGTAGTCTGTCTGTCTGGTAATGGTAGTAGTCTGTCTGGTAATGGTAGTAGTCTGTCTGTCTGGTAATGGTAGTAGTCTGTCTGGTAGTGGTAGTAGTCTGTCTGTCTGGTAATGGTAGTAGTCTGTCTGGTAATGGTAGTAGTCTGTCTGTCTGGTAATGGTAGTAGTCTGTCTGGTAGTGGTAGTAGTCTGTCTGTCTGGTAATGGTAGTAGTCTGTCTGGTAGTGGTAGTAGTCTGTCTGTCTGGTAATGGTAGTAGTCTGTCTGGTAATGGTAGTAGTCTGTCTGGTAGTGGTAGTAGTCTGTCTGTCTGGTAGTGGTAGTAGTCTGTCTGTCTGGTAATGGTAGTAGTCTGTCTGTCTGGTAATGGTAGTAGTCTGTCTGTCTGGTAATGGTAGTAGTCTGTCTGTCTGGTAATGGTAGTAGTCTGTCTGTCTGGTAATGGTAGTAGTCTGTCTGTCTGGTAATGGTAGTAGTCTGTCTGTCTGGTAATGGTAGTAGTCTGTCTGTCTGGTAGTGGTAGTAGTCTGTCTGTCTGGTAGTGGTAGTAGTCTGTCTGGTAGTGGTAGTAGTCTGTCTGTCTGGTAATGGTAGTAGTCTGTCTGTCTGGTAATGGTAGTAGTCTGTCTGTCTGGTAGTGGTAGTAGTCTGTCTGTCTGGTAGTGGTAGTAGTCTGTCTGGTAGTGGTAGTAGTCTGTCTGTCTGGTAATGGTAGTAGTCTGTCTGTCTGGTAATGGTAGTAGTCTGTCTGTCTGGTAGTGGTAGTAGTCTGTCTGTCTGGTAATGGTAGTAGTCTGTCTGGTAGTGGTAGTAGTCTGTCTGTCTGGTAATGGTAGTAGTCTGTCTGTCTGGTAGTGGTAGTAGTCTGTCTGTCTGGTAGTGGTAGTAGTCTGTCTGTCTGGTAGTGGTAGTAGTCTGTCTGTCTGGTAATGGTAGTAGTCTGTCTGGTAGTGGTAGTAGTCTGTCTGTCTGGTAATGGTAGTAGTCTGTCTGTCTGGTAGTGGTAGTAGTCTGTCTGTCTGGTAGTGGTAGTAGTCTGTCTGTCTGGTAGTGGTAGTAGTCTGTCTGGTAGTGGTAGTAGTCTGTCTGTCTGGTAATGGTAGTAGTCTGTCTGTCTGGTAATGGTAGTAGTCTGTCTGTCTGGTAATGGTAGTAGTCTGTCTGTCTGGTAATGGTAGTAGTCTGTCTGTCTGGTAGTGGTAGTAGTCTGTCTGTCTGGTAGTGGTAGTAGTCTGTCTGGTAGTGGTAGTAGTCTGTCTGTCTGGTAATGGTAGTAGTCTGTCTGTCTGGTAATGGTAGTAGTCTGTCTGTCTGGTAGTGGTAGTAGTCTGTCTGTCTGGTAGTGGTAGTAGTCTGTCTGTCTGGTAGTGGTAGTAGTCTGTCTGTCTGGTAATGGTAGTAGTCTGTCTGTCTGGTAATGGTAGTAGTCTGTCTGTCTGGTAATGGTAGTAGTCTGTCTGTCTGGTAATGGTAGTAGTCTGTCTGTCTGGTAGTGGTAGTAGTCTGTCTGTCTGGTAGTGGTAGTAGTCTGTCTGTCTGGTAATGGTAGTAGTCTGTCTGGTAATGGTAGTAGTCTGTCTGTCTGGTAATGGTAGTAGTCTGTCTGTCTGGTAATGGTAGTAGTCTGTCTGTCTGGTAATGTTAGTTGTCTGTCTGTCTGTCTGGTAATGTTAGTTGTCTGTCTGTCTGTCTGGTAATGTTAGTTGTCTGTCTGTCTGTCTGGTAATGTTAGTTGTCTGTCTGTCTGTCTGTCTGTCTGTCTGTCTGTCTGTCTGTCTGTCTGTCTGTCTGGTAATGGTAGTAGTCTGTCTGTCTGTCTGGTAATGTTAGTTGTCTGTCTGTCTGTCTGGTAATGTTAGTTGTCTGTCTGTCTGTCTGTCTGTCTGTCTGTCTGTCTGTCTGTCTGTCTGTCTGTCTGTCTGTCTGTCTGTCTGTCTGTCACTAGGGAATAGCGTGCCATCTATGTCTAAAGTGAAACACATTGAACTGTAGGGAACCAACTGGCCTCTACAGACCCGACTGAAGTTAAACAAGGAGAAGAATCTAGAATGCTAAACAACTTAACTTGTCATCGGATGAAATAACATGTTACCACTGTTTGGTATGAGAGAAACCAGAGAGAAGGGTGGAGGAGGGAGGGTGGAGGAGGGAGGGTGTGGGTAGAGAGAGAAGGGTGGAGGAGGGAGGGTGTGGGTAGAGAGAGAAGGGTGGAGGAGGGAGGGTGTGGGTAGAGAGAGGCGGGTAGAGCGAGAGAAGGGGGTGTAGAGAGAGAGAGAGAGGAGTCTAAAGAGACAGGGGGTGGAGAGAGAGATTCTAGAGAGAGAGAGACAGGGGGTAGAATGAGAGAGGGGGTCTAGAGAGACAGGGGAGTCTGGAGGGGGGGTAGAGAAAGAGGGGGCGTAGACAGAGAGGGGGGGTAGAGAGAAGAGAGGGTGGAAAAAAGAGAGAGGGTGGAGAGAGAGAGAGGGGTAGAGAGAGGGGAGTCTAGAGAGAGAGGGGGGTAGAGAGAGAGGGGGTAGAGAGAGGGGAGTCTAGAGAGAGAAGGATGTCTAGAGAGAGAGGGGGGAGTCTAGAGAGAGAGGGGAGTCTAGAGAGAGAGCGGGGAGTCTGGAGAGAGGGGGGTAGACAGAGAGGGGGGAGTCTAGAGAGAGGGGGGGGTCTAGAGAGAGAGGGTGAGTCTAGAGAGAGAGGGGGGGTCTAGAGAGAGAAGAGATTCTAGAGAGGGGGGGTAGAGAGAGGGGAGTCTAGAGAGAGAGGGGAGTCTAGAGAGAGAGGGGGGGGGAGTCTAGAGAGAGGGGAGGGTAGAAAGAGAGGTGAGTCTAGAAAGAGAGGGGAGTCTAGAGAGAGAAAGGGGAGTCTAGATAGAGAGGGGGGTAGAGAGACGGGGTAGAGTGAGGGGAGTCTAGAGAGAGAGGGGAGGTAGAGATAGAGGTGAGTCTAGAAAGAGAGGGGAGTCTAGAGAGAGAGAGGGGAGTCTAGAGAGAGAGAGGGGAGTCTAGAGAGAGAGGGGAGGTAGAGATAGAGGTGAGTCTAGAAAGAGAGGGGAGTCTAGAGAGAGAGAGTGGAGTCTAGAAAGAGAGGGGAGTCTAGAGAGAGAGAGGGGAGTCTAGAAAGAGAGGGGAGTCTAGAGAGAGGGGAGTCTAGAGAGAGAGAGGGGAGTCTAGAGAGAGGGGAGTCTAGAGAGAGAGAGGGGAGTCTAGAGACTTGTTTACGTGCTGCTGTGCCGTTTGTTGCTAACCTTACTTTGCTACCTGCCAACTTTACGTTTTTTACTTTTTAATTACCGTTTATATTTTTATTTTTTCCTTCGTCTGACTTTTTTCATTACATTTTTTTCACCCTGGATGCTTTATCTGGACGTGGTTCGTCAGGACCTCCACCAGCCGAAGCTGAGTAGTAACATTAACATGATGTCTTCTAATTGCAGTCGCTGTACTCATAATATACAGGAGAACGATCGCCTTACGGCGAGGATAGCTGTGCTACAAGCCCAGCTTCAGACGCAATCGTTAGGCAAGGGTAATTTCAGTGTAGGAAAGGAAGAAACAGCGTCTGTGCCACCAGTAAGTACAGATAGTAACGTTAGTATAAATCCCCTCGCACAGTCCCCGCAGCCGGACAACTTTCTCATGGCTTCTGGAGGGAAATGCTGTAGGAATGCTCAACTGGTGTCGCTCATTCAGCCGACAGAAACTTTCAACCGGTTTTCCCCATTAAGTAGCGAGTCGGAGTCTGAGGCCGAGTCTTCTCTTGTCTCTACTTCTCCCGTTACGGGGTCTGAGACGCCGAAGCCTCCCACCATTAGCTCTGAATTGAAAACCCTAGTCATTGGCGACTCCATTACCCGCAGTATTAGACTTAAAACGAATCACCCAGCGATCATACACTGTTTACCAGGGGGCAGGGCTACCGACGTTAAGGCTAATCTGAAGATGGTGCTGGCTAAAGCTAAAACTGGTGAGTGTAGAGAGTATAGAGATATTGTTATCCACGTCGGCACCAACGATGTTAGGATGAAACAGTCAGAGGTCACCAAGCGCAACATAGCTTCAGTGTGTAAATCAGCTAGAAAGATGTGTCGGCATCGAGTAATTGTCTCTGGCCCCCTCCCAGTTAGGGGGAGTGACGAGCTCTACAGCAGAGTCTCAGCACTCAATCGCTGGTTGAAAACTGTTTTCTGCCCCTCCCAAAAGATAGAATTTGTAGATAATTGGCCCTCTTTCTGGGACTCACCCACAAACAGGACCAAGCCTGACCTGCTAAGGAGTGACGGACTCGATCCTAGCTGGAGGGGTGCTCTCATCTTATCTACCAACATAGACAGGGCTCTAACTCCCCTAGCTCCACAATGAGATAGGGTGCAGGCCAGCCGAAGAACACCATTACAACCGTGAAGCACAGGGGTGGCAGCATCATGTTGTGGGGGTGCTTTGCTGCAGGAGGGACTGGTGCACTTCACAAATAGATGGCATCATGAGGTGTCACGGCCGTCAACAGAAGTAGACCAAGGTGCAGCGTGGTGAGCGTACATATTCCTTTTTTTTGGGTGAATACGCCGACAAAACAATAAACACTACAAAACAACCGTGAAGCTTAAGGCCATAAACAAAGTTAACCTCCCACAAAGACAGGTGGGAATAAGGGCTACCTAAGTATCAAATCAAACCAACCCAGACAGGAAGATCACGTCAGTAACTCAACCCACTCAAGTGACGCACCCCTCCTAGGGACGGCATGGAAGAGCACCAGTAAGCCAGTGACTCAGCCCCTGTAATAGGGTTAGAGGCAGAGAATCCCAGTGGAGAGAGGGGAACCGGCCAGGCAGAGACAGCAAGGCCAAGCCAGTGACTCAGCCCCTGTAATCGGGTTAGAGGCAGAGAATCCCAGTGGAGAGAGGGGAGTATGGTTCTCAATCAGAGATAGACAGCTGTCCCTGATTGAGAAACCTACCCGGCCTAAACATAGAAATACAAATAATAGAACTAAAGAACATAGAATACCCACCCCAAATCACACCCTGACCAAATAGAGACATAAACAGGAGGTCAGGGTGTGACATGAGGATGGAAAATGATGTGGATATATTGAAGTAACATCTCAAGACATCAGTCAGGAAGTTAAAGCTTGGTTGCAAATGGGTCTTCCAAATGAACAATGACCCCAAGCATACTTCCAAAGTTGTGGCCAAATGGCTTAAGAACAACAAAGTCACGGTATTGCAGTGGCCATCACAAAGCCCTGACCTCAATCCTACAGAAAATGTGTGGGCAGAACTGAAAAAGTGTGTGTGAGCAAGGAGGCCTACAAACCTGACTCAGTTACACCAGCTCTGTCAGGAGGAATGGGCCAAAATTCACCCAACTTATTGTGGGAAGGTTGTGGAAGGCTACCCGAAACGCTGGACCCAAGTTAAACAATTTGAAGGCAATGCTACCAAGTACTTATTGAGTGTATGTAAACTTCTGACCCACTGGGAATGTGATGAAAGAAATAAAAGCTGAAATAAATCATTCTCTCTACTATTATTCTGACATTTCACATTCTTAAAATAGGGTGCTGATCCTAACTGAGCTAAGACAGGGAATTTTTACTACGATTAAATGTCAGGAATTGTGAAAAACTGAGTTTAAATGTATTTCGCTAAGGTGAATGTAAACTTCCGACTTCAAATGTATATCAATGAATTGGCGAGGGCACTAGAACAATCTGCAGCACCCGGTCTCACCCTACTAGAATCTGAAGTCAAATGACTCCTGTTTGCTGATGATCTGGTGCTCCTGTCCCCAACCAAGGAGGGCCTACAGCAGCACCTAGATCTTCTGCACAGATTCTGTCAGACCTGGACCCTGACAGTAAATCTCAGTAAGACAAAAAAAATGGTGTTTCAGGACCACAAATACAAAATTCCATCTAGACACCTTTGCCATAGAGCACACGAAAAACTATACATACTTTGGCCTAAACATCAGCGCCACAGGTAACTTCCACAAAACTGTGAATGATCTGAGAGAAGGCAAAAAGGGCATTCTACGCCATCATAAGGAACATCACATTAGACATTGTACTTTATGGTTGTGAGGTCTGGGGTCCGCTCACCAACCAAGATTTTACAAAATGGGGCAAACACCAAATTGAGACTCTGCATGCAGAATTCTGCAAAAATATCCTCAGTGTACAACGCAAAACACCAAATAATGCTTGCAGAGCAGAATTAGGCCGATACCCAGTAATTATCAAAATCCAGAAAAGAGACGTTAAATTCTACAATCACCTAAAAGGAAGTGATTCCCAAACCTTCCACAACAAAGCCATCCCCTACAGAGAGATGAACCTGGAGAAGAGTCCCCTAAGCAAGCTGGTCCTGGGGCTCTGTTCACAAACACACCCCACAAAGCCCCAGGACAACAGCACAATTAGACCCAACCAAATCATGAGAAAACCAAAAGATAATTACTTGACACATTGGAAAGAATTAACAAAAAAACAGAGCAAACTAGAATGCTATTTGGCCCTAAACAGAGAGTACACAGTGGCAGAATACCTGACCACTGTGACTGACCCAAACTTAAGGAAAGCTTTGACTATGTACAGACTCAGTGAGCATAGCCTTGCTATTGAGAAAGGCCGCCGTAGGCAGACATGGCTCTCAAGAGAAGACAGGCTATGTGCACATTGCCCACAAAATGAGGTGGAAACCGAGCTGCACTTCCTAACCTCCTGCCCAATGTATGACCATATTAGAGACACATATTTCCCTCAGATTACACAGATCCACAAAGAATTCAAAAACAAATCCAATTTTGATAAACTCCCATATCTACTGGGTGAAATTCCACAGTGTGACATCACAGCAGCAAGATTTGTGACCTGTTGCCACAAGAAAAGGGCAACCAGTGAAGAACAAACACCATTGTAAATACAATCCATATTTATGCTTATTTATTTTAACTTGTGTGCTTTAACCATTTGTACATTGTTACAACACTGTATATATTTAATATGACATTTGTAATGTCTTTATTGTTTTGAAACTTCTGTATGTGTAATGTTTACTGTTAATTTGTATTGTTTATTTCACTTTTGTATAATATCTACCTCACTTGCTTTGGCAATGTTAACACATGTTTCCCATGCCAATAAAGCCCCTTGAATTGAATTGAATTGAGAAGGGGATGGAGAGAGAGGGGGGTGCAGAGAGGGGGTTAGAGAGAGAGGGGGATAGAGAGAGGGGGGTAGAGAGAGAAGGGGGTAGAGAGAGAGGGGGTAGAGAGAGAGGGGGATAGAGAGAGAGGGGGATAGAGAGAGAAGGGGATAGAGAGAGAGGGGGATAGAGAGAGAGGGGGATAGAGAGAGAGGGGGATAGAGAGAGAGGGGGATAGAGAGAGGGTGGGTAGAGAGAGAGGGGGATAGAGAGAGAGGGGGATAGAGAGAGAGGGGGATAGAGAGAGAGGGGGGTAGAGAGAGAGGGGGATAGAGAGAGAGGGGGATAGAGAGAGGGTGGGTAGAGAGAGAGGGGGATAGAGAAAGAAGGGGGTAGAGAGAGGGGGATAGAGAAAGAAGGGGGTAGAAAGAAGGGGGTAGAGAGAGAGGGGGGTAGAAAGAAGGGGATGGAGAGAGAGAGGGGGTGGAGAGAGAGGGGGTTAGAGAGAGAAGGGGGTAGAGAGAGAGGGGGTAGAGAGAGAGGGGGATAGAGAGAGGGTGGGTGGAGAGAGATAGAGAGAGAAGGGGGTGGAGAGAGAGGGGGATAGAGAGAGAGGGGGATAGAGAAAGAAGGGGGTGGAGAGAGAGGGGGATAGAGAGAGAGGGGGATAGAGAAAGAAGGGGGTAGAGAGAGGGGGATAGAGAGAGGGGGTAGAGAGAGAGGGATAGAGAGAGGGGGTAGAGAGAGAAGGGGGATAGAGAGAGATGGGGATAGAGAGAGGGGGGTAGAGAGAGAAGGGGGTAGAGAGAGAGGGGGTAGAGAGAGAGGGGGATAGAGAGAGGGTGGGTGGAGAGAGATAGAGAGAGAAGGGGTGGAGAGAGAGGGGGATAGAGAGAGGGGGGTAGAGAGAGAGGGGGTAGAGAGAGAGGGGGATAGAGAGAGGGTGGGTGGAGAGAGATAGAGAGAGAAGGGGGTGGAGAGAGAGGGGGATAGAGAGAGGGGGGTAGAGAGAGAGGGGGTAGAGAGAGGGGGATAGAGAGAGGGTGGGTGGAGGGGGATAGAGAGAGAAGGGGGTGGAGAGAGAGGGGGATAGAGAAAGAAGGGGGTGGAGAGAGAGGGGGATAGAGAGAGGGGGGTAGAGAGAGAGGGGGTAGAGAGAGAGGGGGTTAGAGAGAGAGGGGGATAGAGAGAGGGTGGGTGGAGAGAGATAGAGAGAGAAGGGGGTGGAGAGAGAGGGGGATAGAGAGAGGGGGGTAGAGAGAGAGGGGGTAGAGAGAGGGGGATAGAGAGAGGGTGGGTGGAGAGAGATAGAGAGAGAAGGGGGTGGAGAGAGAGGGGGATAGAGAAAGAAGGGGGTGGAGAGAGAGGCGGGATAGAGAAAGAAGGGGGATAGAGAGAGAGGGGGGATAGAGAGAGAGGGGGATAGAGAAAGAAGGGGGTGGAGAAAGAAGGGGGATAGAGAAAGAATGGGGGATAGAGAGAGAGGGGGGATAGAGAGAGAGGGGGATAGAGAGAGGGGGGATAGAGAAAGAAGGGGGATAGAGAGAGAGGGGGATAGAGAGAGGGTGGGTGGAGAGAGATAGAGAGAGAAGGGGGTGGAGAGAGAGGGGGATAGAGAAAGAGGGGGTAGAGAGAGGGGGATAGAGAGAGGGGGATAGAGAAAGAAGGGGGTAGAGAGAGGGGGGGATAGAGAAAGAGGGGGGTAGAGAGAGGGGGATAGAGAGAGGGGGATAGAGAAAGAAGGGGGTAGAGAGAGGGGGGTAGAGAAAGAGGGGGATAGAGAGAGAGGGGGGTAGAGAGAGGGGGATAGAGAGAGGGGGATAGAGAAAGAAGGGGGTAGAGAGAGGGGGGATAGAGAAAGAGGGGGGTAGAGAGAGGGGGGGGTAGAGAAAGAAGGGGGTATAGAGAGGGTGATAGAGAGAGGGGGTAGAGAGAGGGGGATAGAGAGAGAAGGGGGTAGAGAGAGAGGGGGTAGAGAGAGAGGGGGTTAGAGAGAGAGGGGGATAGAGAGAGGGTGGGTGGAGAGAGATAGAGAGAGAAGGGGGTGGAGAGAGAGGGGGATAGAGAGAGGGGGGTAGAGAGAGAGGGGGTAGAGAGAGGGGGATAGAGAGAGGGTGGGTGGAGAGAGATAGAGAGAGAAGGGGGTGGAGAGAGAGGGGGATAGAGAAAGAAGGGGGTGGAGAGAGAGGCGGGATAGAGAAAGAAGGGGGATAGAGAGAGAGGGGGGATAGAGAGAGAGGGGGATAGAGAAAGAAGGGGGTGGAGAAAGAAGGGGGATAGAGAAAGAATGGGGGATAGAGAGAGAGGGGGGATAGAGAGAGAGGGGGATAGAGAGAGGGGGGATAGAGAAAGAAGGGGGATAGAGAGAGAGGGGGATAGAGAGAGGGTGGGTGGAGAGAGATAGAGAGAGAAGGGGGTGGAGAGAGAGGGGGATAGAGAAAGAGGGGGTAGAGAGAGGGGGATAGAGAGAGGGGGATAGAGAAAGAAGGGGGTAGAGAGAGGGGGGGATAGAGAAAGAGGGGGGTAGAGAGAGGGGGATAGAGAGAGGGGGATAGAGAAAGAAGGGGGTAGAGAGAGGGGGGTAGAGAAAGAGGGGGATAGAGAGAGAGGGGGGTAGAGAGAGGGGGATAGAGAGAGGGGGATAGAGAAAGAAGGGGGTAGAGAGAGGGGGGATAGAGAAAGAGGGGGGTAGAGAGAGGGGGGGGGGGGTAGAGAAAGAAGGGGGTAGAGAGAGGGTGATAGAGAGAGGGGGTAGAGAGAGGGGGATAGAGAGAGAAGGGGGTAGAGAGAGAGGGGGTAGAGAGAGAAGGGGATAGAGAGAGAGGGGGATAGAGAGAGAAGGGGGATAGAGAGAGGGTGGGATAGAGAAAGAAGGGGGTAGAGAGAGGGGGGGATAGAGAAAGAGGGGGGTAGAGAGAGGGGGATAGAGAGAGGGGGATAGAGAGAGGGGGATAGAGAGAGGGGGATAGAGAGAGGGGGATAGAGAAAGAAGGGGGTAGAGAGAGGGGGGGATAGAGAAAGAGGGGGGTAGAGAGAGGGGGATAGAGAGAGGGGGATAGAGAAAGAAGGGGGTAGAGAGAGGGGGGATAGAGTAAGAGGGGGGTAGAGAGAGGGGGGGGGGTAGAGAAAGAAGGGGGTAGAGAGAGGGTGATAGAGAGAGGGGGGTAGAGAAAGGGGGATAGAGAGAGGGGGATAGAGAGAGGGGGATAGAGAAAGAAGGGGATAGAGAGAGAGAGAAAGAGAGCGAGAGTGAGGAGAGGCAGTTGGAGACAGAGAGCGAGAGAGAAAGTAGAGAGAGGGGGGATAGAGAGAGAGGGGGATAGAGAGAGAAGGGGGTAAAGAGAGAGGGGGATAGAGAGAGAGGGGGATAGAGAGAGAGAGAGGGGGATAGAGAGAGAGAGAGGGGGATAGAGAGAGAGAGAGGGGGATAGAGAGAGAGGGGGATAGAGAGAGAGGGGGATAGAGAGAGAGGGGGATAGAGAGAGAGGGGGATAGAGAGAGAAGGGGATAGAGAGAGAGGGGGATAGAGAGAGAAGGGGATAGAGAGAGAGGGGGATAGAGAGAGGGGGGGATCGAGAGAGAGGGGGATAGAGAGAGAGAGAGGGGGATAGAGAGAGAGAGAGGGGGATAGAGAGAGAGGGGGATAGAGAGAGAGGGGGATAGAGAGAGAGGGGGATAGAGAGAGAGGGGGATAGAGAGAGAAGGGGATAGAGAGAGAGGGGGATAGAGAGAGAAGGGGATAGAGAGAGAGGGGGATAGAGAGAGGGGGGGATCGAGAGAGAGGGGGATAGAGAGAGAGAGGGGGGTAGAGAGAGAGGGGGATAGAGAGAGAGTGGTAGAGAGAGAGGGGGATAGAGAGAGAGGGGTAGAGAGAGAGGGGGATAGAGAGAGAGGGGTAGAGAGAGAGGGGGATAGAGAGAGAAGGGGATAGAGAGAGAGGGGGGTAGAGAGAGAAGGGGGTTGAGAGAGAGGGGGATAGAGAGAGAGGGGGATAGAGAGAGAGGGGGGTTGAGAGAGAGGGGGGTAGAGAGAGAGGGGGGTTGAGAGAGAGGGGGATAGAGAGAGGGGGAGAAAGTGGTGAGAGAGAGAGGGGAGGAGAGGCAGTTGGAGAGAGAGAGCGAGAGTAGAGAGAGAGAGAAAGAGAGCGAGAAAGAGAGCGAGAGAGAGAGAGAGAGAGAAAGAGAGCGAGAGTAGAGAGAGAGAGAGAGAAAGCGAGAGTGAGGAGAGGCAGTTGGAGAGAGAGAGCGAGAGAGAAAGTAGAGAGAGGGGGGATAGAGAGAGAGGGGGTTAGAGAGAGAAGGGGGTAGAGAGAGAGGGGGATAGAGAGAGGGGGAGAAAGTGGTGAGAGAGAGAGGGGAGGAGAGGCAGTTGGAGAGAGAGAGCGAGAGTAGAGAGAGAGAGAAAGAGAGCGAGAAAGAGAGCGAGAGAGCGAGAGTAGAGAGAGAGAGAAAGAGAGCGAGAAAGAGAGCGAGAGAGAGAGAGAGAGCGAGAGTAGAGAGAGAGAGAAAGAGAGAGCGAGAGAGAGAGAGAGAGAGAGAGAGAGAGAGAGAGAGAGAGAGCGAGAGTAGAGAGAGCGAGAGTAGAGAGAGAGAGAGAGAGCGAGAGTAGAGAGAGCGAGAGAGAGGGATGAGAGAGAGAGAGAGAGCGAGAGTAGAGAGAGAGAGAGAGAGGGATGAGAGAGAGAGCGAGAGTAGAGAGAGAGAGAGAGAGAGCGAGAGTAGAGAGAGCGAGAGTAGAGAGAGAGAGAGAGAGCGAGAGTAGAGAGAGCGAGAGAGAAAGCGAGAGTAGAGAGTAGAGAGAGAGAAAGCGAGAGTGAGGACGAATGACAGAGGCCACGCGTTCCTGTATTGGCGACTCCGTGTGTGTGAGATGTCAGAACCCTAGAGCGCCAACCAGCAGCAAGAGCAGCCGTTGTGGATTGTGGTTTGTAGTTCTCTGCGGTGGTCTGTAGTGGTCTGTAGTGGTCTGTAGATGTCAGTAGTTATCTGTCCTGGTCTGTAGTTATCTATAGTATTCTGCAGTGGTCTGTAGTGGTCTGTAGTGGTCTGTAGATGTCAGTAGTTATCTGTCCTGGTCTGTAGTTATCTATAGTATTCTGCAGTGGTCTGTAGTGGTCTGTAGTAGTCTAGTGGTCTGTAGTGGTCTGTAGTGGTCTGTAGTAGTCTAGTAGTCTAGTGGTCTGTAGTGGTCTGTAGTGGTCTGTAGTAGTCTAGTGGTCTGTAGTGGTCTGTAGTGGTCTGTAGTAGTCTAGTGGTCTGTAGTGGTCTGTAGTGGTCTGTAGCAGTCTAGTAGTCTAGTGGTCTGTAGTGGTCTGTAGTGGTCTGTAGTAGTCTAGCGGTCTGCAGTCGGTCTGAAGATGAACCAGCGCCGGTCAGTGTCGGAACAGAACCATGTGATCGAGCGGAGGGTCAGGAGTCGTGACAACCTGCTCATCAACACAGACTTTGGAGACGACAACGGTTCCAGTTACCATGGATACTACCCAGGGTGAGTGACATGGCTCTGATTCAGCCTCATATAATCAGTTATTCTTCTGACTTGCATTTTTAAGTTGTTTCAAATAGTGTCTGATAACGTAGGCCTGAACTAATCTTGCCAACGTGATTTCCTGAGTAATACGTAAACGATTTACTAAGCACCCTTTATGTTCAGAACAACAGAAAACAGAATACAAGGCAAGAAAAATCGACGAATGGAAAACTTTCTGTAGGTCTGTATTACGCGTTAGTGTAGTCTTTATGTTTTTAACCTGTCTGTATAGAGAAAGGTTTAATTTGATCTTCTACACATAAGCAATTAAGAGCTAAATTACAGGTTATAGACAAAAACAGGTTGATTTAGATAGGGGACAAGGTGTTGAAGCCCACTCTGATTATGGTGTCATATCATGACATGACACTTGACACGACAACAAACTGAGTTGGCAGAGATGAGGGGACTAACCCCTAAGATGAAGATAATAAAGGTCAGGACAAGTTGTATTCACGTACAGAACATTTGGAAAACAAACAGATGAATGGGACTAGCGCCATTGTTTAGAATTCATGGGACTAGCACCATTGTTTAGAATTCATGGGACTAGCGCCATTGTTTAGAATTCATGGGACTAGCACCATTGTTTAGAATTCATGGGACTAGCACCATTGTTTAGAATTCATGGGACTAGCACCATTGTTTAGAATTCATGGGACTAGCGCCATTGTTTAGAATTCATGGGACTAGCACCATTGTTTAGAATTCATGGGACTAGCACCATTGTTTAGAATTCATGGGACTAGCGCCATTGTTTAGAATTCATGGGACTAGCACCATTGTTTAGAATTCATGGGACTAGCACCATTGTTTACAATTCATGGGACTAGCACCATTGCTTAGAATTCATGGGACTAGCACCATTGTTTAGAATTCATGGGACTAGCACCATTGTTTAGAATTCATGGGGCTAGCGCCATTGTTTAGAATTCATGGGACTAGCACCATTGTTTAGAATTCATGGGACTAGCACCATTGTTTAGAATTCATGGGACTAGCACCATTGTTTAGAATTCATGGGACTAGCACCATTGTTTAGAATTCATGGGACTAGCACCATTGTTTAGAATTCATGGGACTAGCACCATTGTTTAGAATTCATGGGACTAGCACCATTGTTTAGAATTCATGGGACTAGCACCATTGTTTAGAATTCATGGGACTAGCACCATTGTTTAGAATTCATGGGACTAGCACCATTGTTTAGAATTCATGGGACTAGCACCATTGTTTAGAATTCATGGGACTAGCACCATTGTTTAGAATTCATGGGACTAGCACCATTGTTTAGAATTCATGGGACTAGCACCATTGTTTAGAATTCATGGGACTAGCACCATTGTTTAGAATTCTAACGAATTTATGCAGTTATGGATATTGGAATCCTCTTGTCCTAACCTGGGTATCTTCAACCTAGGCTAAAGCTCCAGCCCCATCCTTCACCTTTATAGTAAACCAAGTGGCTGGGCTGATGTTTGGCTGAGAAGTGAATGATTGTGTCTTTAAGCAGCTGTTGAAGGTTACAGTAACAGCTGTTGAAGGTTACAGTAACAGCTGTTGAAGGTTACAGTAACAGCTGTTGAAGGTTACAGTAACAGCTGTTGAAGGTTACAGTAACAGCTGTTGAAGGTTACAGTAACAGCTGTTGAAGGTTACAGTAACAGCTGTTGAAGGTTACAGTAACAGCTGTTGAAGGTTATAGTAACAGCTGTTGAAGGTTACAGTAACAGCTGTTGAAGGTTATAGTAACAGCTGTTGAAGGTTACAGTAACAGCTGTTGAAGGTTATAGTAACAGCTGTTGAAGGTTACAGTAACAGCTGTTGAAGGTTACAGTAACAGCTGTTGAAGGTTACAGTAACAGTTGTTGAAGGTTACAGTAACAGCTGTTGAAGGTTACAGTAACAGCTGTTGAAGGTTACAGTAACAGCTGTTGAAGGTTACAGTAACAGCTGTTGAAAGTTGTAGTAACAGCTGTTGAAGGTTACAGTAACAGCTGTTGAAGGTTACAGTAACAGCTGTTGAAGGTTACAGTAACAGCTGTTGAAGGTTATAGTAACAGCTGTTGAAGGTTACAGTAACAGCTGTTGAAGGTTACAGTAACAGCTGTTGAAGGTTACAGTAACAGCTGTTGAAGGTTATAGTAACAGCTGTTGAAGGTTACAGTAACAGCTGTTGAAGGTTACAGTAACAGCTGTTGAAGGTTACAGTAACAGCTGTTGAAGGTTACAGTAACAGCTGTTGAAGGTTACAGTAACAGCTGTTGAAGGTTACAGTAACAGCTGTTGAAGGTTGTAGTAACAGCTGTTGAAGGTTGTAGTAACAGCTGTTGAAGGTTACAGTAACAGCTGTTGAAGGTTACAGTAACAGCTGTTGAAGGTTACAGTAACAGCTGTTGAAGGTTACAGTAACAGCTGTTGAAGGTTACAGTAACAGCTGTTGAAGGTTACAGTAACAGCTGTTGAAGGTTACAGTAACAGCTGTTGAAGGTTACAGTAACAGCTGTTGAAGGTTACAGTAACAGCTGTTGAAGGTTACAGTAACAGCTGTTGAAGGTTACAGTAACAGCTGTTGAAGGTTACAGTAACAGCTGTTGAAGGTTACAGTAACAGCTGTTGAAGGTTACAGTAACAGCTGTTGAAGGTTATAGTAACAGCTGTTGAAGGTTACAGTAACAGCTGTTGAAGGTTATAGTAACAGCTGTTGAAGGTTACAGTAACAGCTGTTGAAGGTTACAGTAACAGCTGTTGAAGGTTACAGTAACAGTTGTTGAAGGTTACAGTAACAGCTGTTGAAGGTTACAGTAACAGCTGTTGAAGGTTACAGTAACAGCTGTTGAAGGTTACAGTAACAGCTGTTGAAAGTTGTAGTAACAGCTGTTGAAGGTTACAGTAACAGCTGTTGAAGGTTACAGTAACAGCTGTTGAAGGTTACAGTAACAGCTGTTGAAGGTTATAGTAACAGCTGTTGAAGGTTACAGTAACAGCTGTTGAAGGTTACAGTAACAGCTGTTGAAGGTTACAGTAACAGCTGTTGAAGGTTATAGTAACAGCTGTTGAAGGTTACAGTAACAGCTGTTGAAGGTTACAGTAACAGCTGTTGAAGGTTACAGTAACAGCTGTTGAAGGTTACAGTAACAGCTGTTGAAGGTTACAGTAACAGCTGTTGAAGGTTACAGTAACAGCTGTTGAAGGTTACAGTAACAGCTGTTGAAGGTTGTAGTAACAGCTGTTGAAGGTTACAGTAACAGCTGTTGAAGGTTACAGTAACAGCTGTTGAAGGTTACAGTAACAGCTGTTGAAGGTTACAGTAACAGCTGTTGAAGGTTACAGTAACAGCTGTTGAAGGTTACAGTAACAGCTGTTGAAGGTTACAGTAACAGCTGTTGAAGGTTACAGTAACAGCTGTTGAAGGTTACAGTAACAGCTGTTGAAGGTTACAGTAACAGCTGTTGAAGGTTACAGTAACAGCTGTTGAAGGTTACAGTAACAGCTGTTGAAGGTTACAGTAACAGCTGTTGAAGGTTACAGTAACAGCTGTTGAAGGTTACAGTAACAGCTGTTGAAGGTTACAGTAACAGCTGTTGAAGGTTACAGTAACAGCTGTTGAAGGTTACAGTAACAGTTGTTGAAGGTTATAGTAACAGCTGTTGAAGGTTATAGTAACAGCTGTTGAAGGTTACAGTAACAGCTCAGTACTTTTCCTTTTACCGGCAAAGACTCATTGTAGATGTTTATGTTTATCTTTTGGGTTTTAGATCAGCTTTAATCTTGCAGGTAGTTTGCGGCTTCTATCAATTTAAATGTCTGCATCATTTCCAATCCCCCATCTAGTTTTTTTTCTGTAAATATACACCACATGAACAAAAGTATGAACAAAAGAGCATCTCATTCCAAAAACACGGGCAATAATATGGAGTTGGTCAACCCTCTACTGCTGTGACAGCCTCCACTCTTCTGGGAAAGCTTTCCACTATACGCTGACCCTTTGCTATGAGACTCGAAATTGAGTTCAGGTGCATCCTGTTTCCATTGATCATCCTTGAGGTGTTTTTACAACTTGATTGGAGTCCGTCTGTGGTAAATTCAATTGATTGGACATGATTTGGAAAGATACACACCTGTCTATATAACGTCCCACAGTGCATGTCCGAGCAAAAACTAAGCCATGAGGTCGAAGGAATTGTCCGTAGAGCTCTGAGACAGGATTGTGTCGAGGCACAGATCTGGGGAAGAGTACCAAAACATTTGAGTAACAGTGGCCTCCATCATTCTTAAATGGAAGAAGTTTGGAACAACCAAGACTTTTCCTACAGCTGGCTGCCTGGCCATACTGAGCAATCGGGGGAGAAGGGCCTTGGTCAGGGAGGTAACCAAGAACCCAATGGTCACTCTGACAGAGCTCCAGACTTCCTCTGTGGCGATGGGAGAACCTTCCAGAAGGAAAACCATCTCTGCAGCACTCCACCAATCAGGCTTTTATGGTAGGGTGGCCAAACGGAAGCCAGTCCTCAGTAAAAAGCACATGACAGTCCGCTTGGAGTTTGCCAAAAGGCACCTAAAGGACTCTCAGACCATGAGCAACAAGATTCTCTGGTCTAAAGATTGAACTCTTTGGCCTGAATACCAAGTGTCACTTGTGGAGGAAACCTGGCACCATCCCTACAGTGAAGCATGGTGGTGGCAGCATCATGCTGTGGGGATGTTTATCAGCGGAAGGGACTGGGAGACTTTTCAGGATCGAGAGAAAGATGAACGGAGCAAAGTACAGAGAGATCCTTGATGAAAACCTGCTCAGGACCTCAGACTGGGGAGGTTCACCATCCAGCAGGACAACAACCCTAAGAACACAGCCAAGACAACGCAGTTGTGTCTTCTCTGAATGTCCTGCCCAGCCAGAAGCCAGACTTGAACCTGATCGAACATCTCTGGAGAGACTTGAAAATAGCTATGTAGCGATGCTCCCCATCCAATCTGACAGAGCTAGACAGGATCTGCAGAGAAGAATGGGAGAAACTCCCCAAATACAGGTGTGCCACGCTTGTAACGTCATACCCAAGAAGACTGGAGGCTGTAATCGCTGCCAAAGGTGCTTCAACAAAGTACTGAGTAAAGGGTCTGAATACTTATGTAAATGTAATATTTAAAAAATATATATACATTTACAAAACCTGTTTATGCTTTGTCATTATGGGATATTTTGTGAAGATTGAGGGGAAAAACAAAACAATTTAATCCATTTTAGAATAAGGCTGTAAGGTAACAAAATGTGGAATGTGAAGGGGTTCTCATTATCTACTAAGCCATTACAATTATAACTGGCTATACTTATTTCACCACTTACCATAATGAGATACAAGTTCTGATTCTACATACCATAATGAGATACACACTTTTATTATACTTAACATAATATATGTTTGTAAACTTACCATTAAGAAGTACCATGATAATTGAGCGTCCATTTGTGCCTCGTTTCAGGAAACTAGGCACACGTTGCGAGTCGTTTTTTGGGCAGAAATGCATTCTTGAAAATGTGAACTTTCATAAGCCTTAATAACAAACTTGTATGCCATCTGTAAATACTAATACAATTGTAAAATTATGAGCCTAGTTGGTTTATTCACACAAAAAGTAAGCAACCTTCCCGCTAAACCATGATTGGCTGAGATAATGAGTGGGTTGGACATGCCGAGAGATGAGTTCGGATTGGTCTGCCATGTAACATGATTCTGTCTATAACATGAGCTGGTCAGTATGTGTAGGTAATCCTTTCTAAGCAGCTTTTTTGAAAGATATCATGTAGTAAAACTGCATAATTGTTGCTCTCCACTTTCTGGAGGACCGAGTTCTGAAATCAGTGGAATTAGAGTATGATAGTTAAGGAGATGGAGAAACTTCTGGCGTTTGATTGCAAACATGCCGACGGAATCGACAAGAGAACACACAGAAGGCTGTTGTATAAAACGCCTGTCTCCGGATTACATCTTCAAACTAAGGGCAACCACGGCATCCGTGACAGTGAGGGAGAAGCGTTCATCCATGTACATTAGTAAGCTAGTCTAGCTAGCTACCATTTTCAGATATTATACATTTCTAATTTTGTCAAAGTCATTTTCATTTCAAGTTAGTGTACTGGTAGCTAGCTAGCTGACGTTATGTGTATGAGATCTGTGTAGTTATATTATTTGTATCTCAGAGCCATTTAAATTGATAGTTATAGCCTAATGTTAGCTAGCTAACATTGAACCTGGTTGGTTAGCTACCTGTAGCTTCATGCAGGCTAGTAACCATGAGTTGGGATTATGGTTCATTGTTTAGCTAGCTAGGTACATGTCAAAACAAAAGATTCCACTGTGCAAGTAACCATTTCAGTGCAACGTTCATGATGTCACTGCGACAAGTGTCGATAGGCATAGCTGGTGTATTCGCTCTGGCTATCTACTTCGATTTCAGAGCATTCTCGTCTAAGTGTGTCAGAATGCATAATAACTGACGCATTTACGAACACTCAACACCCGTTGAATATGGCCGGTGCCAGTAAACATTGGAAAAAAAGCGTAATTCAATTGTTGCCAGCAGCACAGTTGCAGTCACCAACGCTCTGGATAACATAAAACAGCCTAACTAGCTCTACTAAGGCGAGTAAAATGATCAGAGTGAGCTGTTCTCGCATTTGTGTCTGGAAGTAGCTAGCAATCTAGTCAACGTTAGCCAGTTAGCTTGGGTGCTTGACTGCTGTTGTTAGGTCAGAACGCTCATCAACCCTATTCCTCGGCCAGAGCGTCCAATGTGCACTCTGAATGCTCCGAGAGCGAAACACTCTGAATTTACAAATGGACAATCTGACAACGCTCTGAATTTACAAACGGACAATCTGACAACGCTCTGAATTTACAAATGGACAATCTGACAACGCTTTGAATTTACAAACGGACAATCTGACAACGCTCTGAGTTTACAAACGGACAATCTGACAATGCTCTGAATTTACAAACGGACAATCTGACAACGCTCTGAGTTTACAAATGGACAATCTGACAACGCTCTGAGTTTACAAACGGACAATCTGACAACGCTCTGAATTTACAAACGGACAATCTGACAACGCTCTGAATTTACAAACGGACAATCTGACAACGCTCTGAGTTTACAAACGGACAATCTGACAACGCTCTGAATTTACAAACGGACAATCTGACAATGCTCTGAATTTACAAACGGACAATCTGACAACGCTCTGAATTTACAAACGGACAATCTGACAACGCTCTGAATTTACAAACGGACAATCTGACAACGCTCTGAGTTTACAAACGGACAATCTGACAACGCTCTGAATTTACAAATGGACAATCTGACAATGCTCTGAATTTACAAACGGACAATCTGACAACGCTCTGAGTTTACAAACGGACAATCTGACAACGCTCTGAATTTACAAACGGACAATCTGACAACGCTCTGAATTTACAAACGGACAATCTGACAACGCTCTGAATTTACAAACGGACAATCTGACAACGCTCTGAATTTACAAATGGACAATCTGACAACGCTCTGAGTTTATGAACGTACAGAACGCACTCTAAGCACACTCTGCCACTCCAGATTACATTTTATGAATACACCAGTAGTATAAACCAGCCTTTAGTCTTGAAATCTTTGGTTAGTTTAGTACTTGGTCTCACATGTGAATCCTTAAAGAGATGGCTTTAGAGGTTGTGAAAAATGCTGAATGGGTGTAAACAAAGAAGAGCTTTCCAGTAGGTGTACCTAAACATTCAAGGCCATTTTCTCAAAAGTGAAGTTACAAATTTATCAACTTTCAAAGCAGAATTACTTTCCCATTGTTCCTCAACTGTAGTTGTGTGATATACCTTTTTTTCTCTGAGTCTCTACTTTTTTCCAATGTAAAAAACTAAATTTCAATTGTTGCTACATAAGCCCGAATCGAGCTGGTTGCCCTGATAATTAAGCTGTAGCTGCAACTAAGTAAAACTCTATTTGTCCTCCAAAATTCCACCCGCTAAAACCTCCCCTCATCCCAAGTTGGGTTGTCCTCACAGTGACTGGCTGACCATCCCTGTACACATGGATCCTATGACCTTTAAGAGAGAGGGGCCCATCCTTTAAAAGAGCTCATGGATCCTAGGGCCTTGAAGAGAGAGGGGCCCATCCTTTAAAAGAGCACATGGATCCTAGGGCCTTTAAGACAGAGGGGCCCATCCTTTAAAAGAGCACATGGATCCACCTACAGTACAGGACCAGATCCATAGCCAACATCCTTTCTAACACATTCGCTTCGGTTCTACTGCATCTGTTATGTAAAGAAAAATATATTGATAAAAAAATCTTGCATATCTTAATTTATTCCCACAATTGACGAATATATGCGTAATAATATAGGGACTTCTATGAATGATTGTTGTCTATAACAAGGGCTGGCAGTAGGAATTCTACATTTTTGTCAACAGATGTGGGATGCATATACTCACTCACCCTACCCCTCCCAAACAAACACCTATGCCCTCTATCCCAGCCATAGATCCACCCATGTTTGTTTGTGTTTGTTTATATTGTGTGTGTTTGTCATATCAAATTTTATTTGTCACATGCGCCGAATACAACAGGTTGTAGACCTTACAGTGAAATGCTTAATTACAAGCCCTTAACCAACAATGCAGTTCAAGAAATAGAGTTGAGAAAATATTTACTAAATAAATTAAAGTAAAAAATAAAATAAAAAGTTACACTAAAATAACAATAACGAGGCTATATACAGGGGGTCCCGGCACTCAGTCAATGTGTGGGGGTACAGGTTAGTCGAGGTAATTTGTACATGTAGGTAGGGGTTTCAGGTTGTATTTCGTATATGTGTGTGTGTGTGTTGACGTGTGTATATTTGTGTTTCCATTGTCAGTCGTAGCAGTGCAGAGCGACAACTCCTGGCACGTCAGGCGGTTGCTAAGCGACGACAGGCCATGCGAGGCCCCGCCTACATGTTCTCGGATCCGCCCATCAGCCTCTCGGATGCAGAACAGCGCTTCCTGGACGCGGCAGAGTATGGCAATATCCCAGAGGTCAGTTACCGTGACAACATGACAGCCCTGTCAAATAAAATCCACGTTTATTGGTCACGTGCACAGAATACAGGTGTAAACGGTACAGTGAAATGCTTACTTGCTGAATCTACTCAACAATGCAGTTCAAGAATAAGGATCAACAATAAGGAACTGTTCCCATGACAATGTTACACCCCTGTCAGTTAACATGTAAGAGTCTAAGCCCTGTCAAAGCTGGGGGGGGGGTACTACTAAGCTATATGGAATTGTTTTAAGAAGGTCATACTAAGGATCACTTTGATTAATAATTTTAAGACACCTTGGAGTATCCCAAAAGAATTGCCTGACGGCTATTAGCCCATACAAACGCATTGAATAACAGATTCACCACACGGAAGAACAGATACAGTAGTCCCCCCCCAAGAAATCTAAAGGAAGTTTGTTCTGAAGTGTCTGTCCTATATCTGAGAGATAAGAAAGATCAGGAATTTTAAAATATTTTTTTTATATGTATTTAACCCTTTATTTTTGGCACTAAACAGCCTCCATATGTACTTCCATTCATTTTTTCAACTGGCAACGGGGGACATTCACATGAGTCTTATGAGGCCTGTGGGCATTCTAGATCAAAACACTGACAACAGTCAAAAGTTTGGACACACCTAATCATTCCAGGGTTTTTCTTTATTTTTACTATTTTCTACATTGTAGAATAATAGTGAAGACATCAACTATGAAATAACACGTATGGAATCATGTAGTAACCAAAAAAGTAGCCACTCTTTGGCCTGATTACAGCTTTGCACACTCTTGGTATTCTCTCAACCAGCTTCGTGAGGTAGTCACCTGGAATGTATTTCAATTAACAGGTGTGCCTTGTTAAAAGTTAATTTGTGGAATTTCTTTCCTTCTTAACGTGTTTGAGCCAATCAGTTGTGTTGTGACAAGGTAGGGGAGGTATACAGAAGATAAAAAAGACCAAGTCCATATTATGGCAAGAACAGCTAAAATAAGCAAAGAGAAATGACAGTCCATCATTACTTTAAGACATGTTCAGTCAATAACAAACATTTCACGAACTTTGAAAGTTTCTTCAAGTACATTTGCAAAAACCATCAAGCGCTATGATGAAACTGGCTCTCATGAGGACCGCCACAGGAATGGAAGACCCAGAGTTACCTCTGCTGCAGAGGATAAGTTCATTAGAGTTACCAGCCTCAGAAATTGCAGCCCAAATAAATGCTTCACAGAGTTCAAGTAACAGACACATCTCAACATCAACTGTTCAGAGGAGACTGCGTGAATCAGGCATTCATGGTCGAATTGCTGCAAAGAAACTACTACTATGTCCCGCCCTGACCTTAGAGATCCTTTTTATGTCTCTATTTTGGTTTGGTCAGGGCGTGGGTATTCTATGTTCTATGTTGTGTATTTCTTTGTGTTTGGCCGGGTGTGGTTCTCAATCAGAGGCAGCTGTCTATCGTTGTCTCTGATTGAGAACCATACTTAGGTAGCCCTTTTTTCCACCTGTGTTTCTGGGAAGTTGACTTTGTTTAAGGCACATAGCCTTTAGCTTCACGGTTTGTTTTTGTAGTGTTTATTGTTTTTGTTCGGCGTCATTTTGATTAAAATAAAGAAAATGCACGCTCACCACGCTGCACCTTGGTCCTCTCCTTTCAACGGCCGTGACATACTAAAGGACACCAATAAGAAGAAGATATTTGCTTGGTCCAAGAAACTCTGATGAGTCCAAATTTGAGATTTTTGGTTCCAACCGCAGTGTCTTATCCCACCGTGAAGCATGGAGGAGGAGGTGTGATGTTGTGGGGGCGCTTTGTTGGTGACGCTGCCAGTGATATATTTAGAATTTAAGGCACACTTAACCAGCATGGCTACCACAGCATTCTGCAGCGATACGCCATCCCATCTGGTTTGGACTTAACGGGACTCTCATTCGTGAAGGAAAAACAGCCAATAAGTGCTCAGTATTTGTGGGAACTCCTTCAAAACGGTTGGAAAAGCATTCCAGGTGAAGCTGCTTGAGAGAATGCCAAGAGTGTCCAAAGCTGTCATCAAGGCAAAGGGTGGCTACTTTGAAGAATCTAAAATAAAAATCTATTTTGATTTGTTTAACACTTTTTTGATTACTACATGATTACAAATGTGTTAGTTCATAGTATGTCTCCACTCTTGTTCTACAATGTAGAAAAGAGTAAATAAAATGTAAAAAACTTTAATGAGTAGGTGCGTCCAAACTTTTGACTGGTACTGTCAGTATTCGTGAGAGTCTCACATTTCCACAGAGGGGTCATATACAGTTAATCGGAAAGTATTCAGACCCCTTGACTTTTTCTACATTTTCTTACGTTACAGCCTTATTCTAAAATGTATTAAATTGTGTTTTTCCGTCATCAATCTACACACAATACCACATAAGCAAAAATGGGTTTTTAGAAAATGTAGCTAGTTTATTCAAAATAAATAAGAGATATTCAAACCCTTTACTCAGTACTTTGTTGATGCACATTTGACAGTTATTAAAGCCTTGAGTCTTCTTGGGTGTGGTGCTACAAGCTTGGCACACCTGTATTTGGGGAGTTTCTCCAATTCTTCTCTGCAGATCCTCTCAAGCTCTGTCAGGTTGGGTGGGGAGCGTCCCTGCACAGCTATTTTCAAGTCTCTCCGGAGATGTTCGATCGTGTTCAAGTCCAATCTCTGGCTGGGCCACTCAAGGACATTCGGAGACTTGTCCCAAAGCAACTCCTGTGTAGGTTTGGCTGTGTGCTTAGGGTCGTTGTCCTGTTGTAAGGTGAATCTTCGCTGAAACATGCATGAGAGCACCAGCTGTTCCGGAAGACTGTGTGATCACACTCCACAGTCGATGTGAGTAAGACCTTTAAACAGGTCAACATTCACAAGGCCGCAGGGCCTGACGGATTACCAGGACGTGTTACTACGAGAAGCTAGGAAGCTAGGATATGCATATAATTTGTCGATTTGGATAGAAAACACTAACGTTTCTAAAACGGTTAAAATTATGTCTGTGAGTATAACAGAAATTATTTGGCAGGCGAAACCCCGAGGACAAACCATCCATTTTTGTTGTTGTTGAGGTGACTGTGTTTTCCATTGGTTTTCTATGGGAATCTAGATTTCTGAGGCATCTGTTTGCAGTTCCTATGTCTTCCACTAGATGTCAACAGCCTTTAGAAATTGGTTGATGTTTTTCTTTTGAGTAATGAAGAAGTATCCCTTTCCTTTCTGGGTGTCGAGTCTAGTGTATTGTTTAGTTTGGGGCGAACGACCTGGTTTTAAAACACTTTCATTTTACCTGTTATTGAACACAGTTTATTCCGTCTTAAATTTTATTGATTATTTACGTTTTAAAATACCTAAAGTTGGATTAGGAAAGTTGTTTGAAATGTTTGGACCAAGTTTACAGGTAACTTATTAGATCATTTATAGTCATGTTGAGCGAGTTGGAACCGGTGTTTTTCTGAATCAAACGCACCAAAATAAATGGATATTTTGGGGATATAACGACGGAGTTTATCGAACAAAAGGACCATTAGTGATGTTTATGGGACATTTTGGAGTGCCGACAGAAGAAGATCTTCAAAGGTAAGGCATGAGTTATATCGTTATTTCTGAGTTTTGTGTCGCGCCTGGCGGGTTGAAATATGATTGTCATGTGTTTGTATGGTGGGGTGCTGTCCTCAGGTAATCGCATGGTTTGCTTTCGCCGTAAATCCTTTTTGAAATCTGACGCGGTGGCTGGATTAAGTTAAGCTTTATTTTGGTGTATTGCACTTGTGATTTTATGAAAGTTCAATATTTATAATAATTTATTTTGAATTTCACGCTAGCGGAACGTCTAGCCGTAACAGGTTTTAAGGTTTTAACCCTAACCCTAACCCTAACCCATAGTCCCTGTGCCCAATAACATTAAGGTAACCTGCCTAAATAACTACAGACCTGTAGCACTCACGTCTGTAGCCTCGAAGTGCTTTGAAAGGCTGGTCATGGCTCACATCAACACCATTATCCTAGAAACCCTAGACCCACTCCAATTTGCATACCGTCCTAACAGATCCACAGATGATGCAATCTCTATTGCACTCCACACTGTCCTTTCCCACCTGGACAAAAGGAACACCTATGTGAGAATGCTATTCATTGACTACATCTCAGCGTTCGACACCATAGTGCCCTCAAAGCTCATCAATAAGCTAAGGACCCTGGGACTAAACACCTCCCTCTGCAACTGGATCCTGGACTTCCTGACGTGTCTATGTTGTGAGGTCATTAAGTTAAATGAAGACGTTATGATGAAACATTGTCACTTTAAAGTTTTCATAATGTGTAAATTATGTTTACATACATTACGTTGTGTAGAAAATATCCAGATTAAAGAAAATGTTTTTGTGACAATGAGACTGTGATTTTAGTTATCTAAACGAGATCATAGTAAATTGTGATACCTTGCCTCGTAACTAGCTGGATGGAAATGCCCCCTTTCTACCCGAGGATATAAAGCATATGAGTTAATAATTAATATATCAGACTATATGACCACGAGCTGCAGCTAAGGTCTACGATTAGTCACGACCCCAAAACACAACACGAGGTTGAAGAAGACAAAGGAACCTCTTAACAATCAATGCTACGGTTGAGTACTGTATCTAAGAAGGTGAATTCAAGCAGGACCACCCGGTTATTCTCTTCAAGTCATCGGTTGTCTACATTGCTTTCATTCCCACACTGGGATCACCTACACGGCTGATTAACCGTCCTCAGAAGACCACTCTTCCAGAACGAGTACAAGGAAACAGACAACTAAGAGAAAGGACATTGTGACATCTTGTGGACAATCAGAGACTTACAACAGAGAACGAAGGAGTTGGCCAAAGAACAAGGCATCAGTCTAACCTCTCCCACTCAGCGGAACTCGGCCCACGAAGGCCTGGGATACCCGATGAAGACCTTCAACACGTAAATACATGCATTACACTTCTTACCCATAAGGCAGTTCATGGCAAGGTATTAGGGCTAAACTAAGCATAGTTTACAAATGTATCCAAGAGTTGTTTCTCTCTCTCTCTCTCTCTCTTTAAATCTCCATCTTTTGTAACACGTGCCATATTGTGTTGGTCAGCTAGGGACCTGTTGTCATCGTATTAAGTTTCTAATCAATAACCTTTGCCGTGTGTGTGTATCTTATGTTATCATTTAGCTTGTTAGTAAATAAATAATCAAATCAATTTGTGTGGTACGGAATGATCAGTGGGACCTGGGTTTGTGCAAATTTACGGCTTATGCAACATTCAGAATGAGACTGATATGAGGAAATGATTAATGGATGACTGGTATGATAATGATATATTTTGATATAGTCTTGAGTTAATTTGGGAAACGGTAACTCATTAAACAAAGTTACTAATGAGTTGATTGTTACGTGATTAATTTAATCACGTAATAATTAAACATAGTTAATTATTCAATAAATAGCATGTCATCACATTAATGATAGTCACGTCACGACAGGTCATTAATAGTTTGAAGGCAGTTCGGACGCTACAGACGATTTTGTGAGAAGACTGATTTTCTCATGGTCTCACAAACACCGCTGTAGCTCACGTTTCAGATGCGGAAGTCGGCGGATGGATTGAGATGCATCCAATGCAAATCAAGCGATATCTCTCGTTTAAACTGACAGATTTTCATGCAGAATTTTTTATTTTGCCAAATAGATTTCAACGGTTGCTCGGACATCGACCTTAACATGACAGATCTTTACCATAAAACTCTTTATAAATTATACAGGGGATTTTAGTTTAATGTCACCACAGTGCATTGTGTATCGGTTTCAAACATTAGGACCAGGCTTTAATTCACCACAGTGTGTTATATCGCTGTTTTTTAACCAGTATTTATTTCTCCCACGAGGTGCGACGCATGGTCCTACACATGCCCAGTCTCAACGTGAACGCAGTAGACTACATGGGCCAGAATGCATTGCAGCTGGCGGTGGCCAATGAGCATCTAGAGGTGACTGAGCTGCTGCTTGGGAGAGTGGAGCTATCCAGGGTGGGAGACGCTCTGCTACTGGCCATCAGTGAGTGATTGATTGATTGATGATTGATAGATAGATAGAAAGAGAGAGAGATACACTTACTCCATTACTGTGTGTGTATCCTAGGTAAGGGTTATGTGCGTATAACGGAGGCGTTGCTAGGCCACCAGTCGTTCAGTGACGCGAAGCGCCTGACAGCAAGCCCTGCCCAGGTGGACATGTTGGATGACTTCTACGCTTATGATGAGGATGGGACACGGTGAGAGGGGTGTGTGTGTGTGTATATATAATGTGCGTCTGTCTGTGTGTTTTTGTGTGTGTGTCTATGTACGTGTATGTCTCTCTCTCTCTAGTTTCTCCCGTGATGCGATTCTAGGCCTAGCGTTGGGCCAGTAACCAAAAGGTTGCAAGATCGAATCCCTGAGCTGACAAGGTAAAAATCTGTCATTCTGCCCCTGAACAAGGCAGTTAACCCACTGTTCGTAGACCGTCATTGTAAATAAGAATTTGTTCTTAACTGACTTGCCTAGTTAAATAAAAAATAAAAGAAACAATTCTAGCAGCTAACACTGAGTGTACAAAACATTCAGAAAACTTTCCTAATATTGACCTCAGAACAGCCTCAATTTGTTGGGGCTTTCGACACACAAGGTGTTAAAAGCGTTCCACAATGGATTTATCATCAATAAGGGATCATAGCTTTCACCTGGTCACTCTGTCATGGAAAGAGAAGGTGTTCTTAATGTTTTGTACACTCAGTGTCTGTGTACAGTGTGTCTCTATCAATTCAATTTAATGGGCTTTATTGGCAAGAGAAACATGTTTCATTGCCAAAGCAAGTGAAATAGATAACAAAACTGAAATCAACAATAATTTAAATAAATAAATAATAATATTACACTCACAAAAGTTCCAAAAGAATAAAGACATTTCAAATGTCATATGTGACCGACCGGCTCGATTTGTCTTATGTAGCAACATTTGAAATTGTGTTTTTTTACATGGGTTAAAAGTAGAGACTCAGAGCTACAAAATGGTTTATCACACACTTCAGTTGAGGAACAATGGGAAAGTAATTATGCTTTGAAAGTCGATAAACTTGTAAACTCACTTTTGAGAAAATCGCGTTTGAATGTTTTGGTACTACTATTTTTTATTACAGTTTTTCATTTACAACCCTAACCCTTTATTTAACCAGGTAGTTGAGAACAAGTTCTCATTTACAACCCTAACCCTTTATTTAACCAGGTCGGCCAGTTGAGAACAAGTTCTCATTTACAACCCTAACCCTTTATTTAACCAGGTAGTTGAGAACAAGTTCTCATTTACAACCCTAACCCTTTATTTAACCAGGTAGTTGAGAACAAGTTCTCATTTACAACCCTAACCCTTTATTTAACCAGGTGGCCAGTTGAGAACAAGTTCTCATTTACAACCCTAACCCTTTATTTAACCAGGTAGTTGAGAACAAGTTCTCATTTACAACCCTAACCCTTTATTTAACCAGGTAGTTGAGAACAAGTTCTCATTTACAACCCTAACCCTTTATTTAACCAGGTGGCTAGTTGAGAACAAGTTCTCATTTACAACCCTAACCCTTTATTTAACCAGGTCGGCCAGTGGAGAACAAGTTCTCATTTACAACCCTAACCCTTTATTTAACCAGGTGGCCAGTTGAGAACAAGTTCTCATTTACAACCCTAACCCTTTATTTAACCAGGTGGCCAGTTGAGAACAAGTTCTCATTTACAACCCTAACCCTTTATTTAACCAGGTAGTTGAGAACAAGTTCTCATTTACAACCCTAACCCTTTATTTAACCAGGTCGGCCAGTTGAGAACAAGTTCTCATTTACAACCCTAACCCTTTATTTAACCAGGTAGGCCAGTTGAGAACAAGTTCTCATTTACAACCCTAACCCTTTATTTAACCAGGTAGGCCAGTTGAGAACAAGTTCTCATTTACAACCCTAACCATTTATTTAACCAGGTCGGCTAGTGGAGAACAAGTTCTCATTTACAACCCTAACCCTTTATTTAACCAGGTAGTTGAGAACAAGTTCTCATTTACAACCCTAACCCTTTATTTAACCAGGTAGTTGAGAACAAGTTCTCATTTACAACCCTAACCCTTTATTTAACCAGGTGGCCAGTTGAGAACAAGTTCTCATTTACAACCCTAACCCTTTATTTAACCAGGTCGGCCAGTGGAGAACAAGTTCTCATTTACAACCCTAACCCTTTATTTAACCAGGTAGGCCAGTTGAGAACAAGTTCTCATTTACAACCCTAACCCTTTATTTAACCAGGTGGCCAGTTGAGAACAAGTTCTCATTTACAACCCTAACCCTTTATTTAACCAGGTGGCCAGTTGAGAACAAGTTCTCATTTACAACCCTAACCCTTTATTTAACCAGGTAGGCCAGTTGAGAACAAGTTCTCATTTACAACCCTAACCCTTTATTTAACCAGGTAGTTGAGAACAAGTTCTCATTTACAACCCTAACCCTTTATTTAACCAGGTAGGCCAGTTGAGAACAAGTTCTCATTTACAACCCTAACCCTTTATTTAACCAGGTGGCCAGTTGAGAACAAGTTCTCATTTACAACCCTAACCCTTTATTTAACCAGGTGGCCAGTTGAGAACAAGTTCTCATTTACAACCCTAACCCTTTATTTAACCAGGTAGGCCAGTTGAGAACAAGTTCTCATTTACAACCCTAACCCTTTATTTAACCAGGTAGTTGAGAACAAGTTCTCATTTACAACCCTAACCCTTTATTTAACCAGGTAGTTGAGAACAAGTTCTCATTTACAACCCTAACCCTTTATTTAACCAGGTAGTTGAGAACAAGTTCTCATTTACAACCCTAACCCTTTATTTAACCAGGTAGACTAGTTGAGAACAAGTTCTCATTTACAACCCTAACCCTTTATTTAACCAGGTAGACTAGTTGAGAACAAGTTCTCATTTACAACCCTAACCCTTTATTTAACCAGGTAGTTGAGAACAAGTTCTCATTTACAACCCTAACCCTTTATTTAACCAGGTAGTTGAGAACAAGTTCTCATTTACAACCCTAACCCTTTATTTAACCAGGTAGTTGAGAACAAGTTCTCATTTACAACCCTAACCCTTTATTTAACCAGGTAGACTAGTTGAGAACAAGTTCTCATTTGCAACTCGACCTGGCCAAGATAAAGCAAAGCAGTGCGACACAAACAACAACACAGAGTTACATGGAATAAACGAGCGTACAGTCAACAACACAATAGAAAAAAAGAAAGTCTATATACAGTGTGTGCAAATGGCTTGAGGAGGTAAAGCAATAAATAGGCCATAGTGGCGAAGTAATTACAATTTAGCAGATTAACACTAGAGTGATAGATGAGCAGATGATGATGTGCAAGTAGAAATACTGGTGTGCAAAAGAGCAGAAAAGTTAATAAAAACAATATGGGGATGAGGTAGGTAGATTGGATGGGCTATTTACAGATGGGCTATGTACAGCTGCAGCGATCGGTTAGCTGCTCAGAGAAAGATTGGAGAGTCCTTCTTTGTCTACACCCATTCAGCATTGTTCACACCCTCTTAAGCTTTAGCCCCACCCATCTCTTTAAGGATTGATCCAAGCATTCTGTACTAACACCAGTCAAGCACCCAAGCTAACTTGCTAACTACTTCCAGACACAAATTACAGAACAGCTCACTGAACATTACTTGCCCTAGCAGAGCTGGTTAGACTGTTATGTTATCCAGAGCGTTGGTGTGCTATCAGATTGTCCGTTCGTAACTTCAGAGCGTTTCACTTTCAGAGCTGGAACTCTGGCCAATAAGGTTGTTCTGAACGTTCTGACCTCACAACAGCAGGTAAGCAGCCAAGCTAACTGGATAACATTGGCTAGCTAACTGGATAACATTGGCTAGCTAACTGGATAACATTGGCTAGCTAACTGGATAACATTGGCTAGCTACTTCCAGAAACATAAGGAGAGAACACCCCACTCTGACAATTTTACTCGCCCAAGCAGAGCTAGTTAGGCTGTTTTCATATCCGTAGTGTTGGTGAGATTAACTGTGCTGCTGGCAACAATTGAATTACGACGTTTACTTCACACCGGCCATATTCAATGGATGTTGAGCGTTCGTAAATTCATCAGTTATTCTGCGCTCTGGCACACTCAGGAGTAGATGGCCAGACTGAATTTACAAACGCACCCAAATCGGTTACTTACATAGTGGAGTTTTTTGTTAAGACATGTAGCTAGCTAGCTAGGTAAGTAATGAACCATAATCGCAACTCATGATGTTACTAGCCTGCGTAAATCTGCAGGTAGCTAACCAACCAAGTTCAATGTTAGCTAGCTAACATTAGGCCGTAGCTAGCCAAGCAAATGGCTCTGAGATACGAATAATAAGAGCATACACGGAATGTTAGCTAGCCAACTAGGTAAACAATGAACCATAATCAAATCAAATCAAATTTTATTTGTCACATATACATGGTTAGCAGATGTTAATGCGAGTGTAGCGAAATGCTTGTGCTTCTAGTTCCGACAATGCAGTAATAACCAACAAGTAATCTACAAGTAATCTAACCTAATCCCAACTCATGACGTTACTACCCTGCATGTATCTGTAGGTAGCTAACCATCCAGGTTGAATAATAGCTAGCAAAAGCAAATGGCTTTGAGATATGGATGGCTTTGAGACCATACACGTAACGTTAGCAGGTTAGCCAGCCAGCTAACCTGCTTTTTCCATCTCCTTAGCTATCATACTCGAATTCCACTGATTTCAAAACTCGGTCCTCCAGAAAGTGGAGAGCAACAGTTTTATTACATGATACTTTAAAAAAAAAAGTGCATTAAACAGGATTACCATAAACTAGACAATGTATTATTTCTTACGTTATTAGCCCAGAATATTTTGTGTTATTACATTCAGCCGGGGAGAACTATTGGAAATCAGAGCGGCGGTAACTCACCAGAACTACCAGCATCACGACACCAGCATCACGACACCAGCATCCCGACACCAGCATCACGACACCAGCATCACGACCAGGGATGACTTTTCTGAAGCAGATCCTTTGTTTGCAACCCACAGGGCAATTGAAATGATTCCAGAAGCCGACCCAAAACAACGCCGGCGAAGGAGAGGTACTCGGAGTGGAGTTCTAGTCTGATTTAGGAGGCGCAAACACCACCCACCACTTCCGAGTACATTACTCGCTAATGTTCAGTCTCTGGATAATAAAGTTGACGAGCTCAGGGTTTCTTTCCAGAGAGACATCAGGGATTGTAACATACTCTGCTTCATAGAGACATGGCTCCCTCGGAATATAATGTTAGAGTCGTTTCAGCCAGCTGGATTCTCAGTTATTTGCGCAGAAAGGAATAAATATCTCTCTGGTAATAAGAAGGACAGGGCTGTATGTTTCATGATTAACGACTCATGGTGTAACTATGACGACATACAGGAACTCAAGTCCTTTCGTTCACCTGATCTAGAATACCTCACAATCAAATGTTGTATAATCTCCCAAGAGAGTTCTCATCGGTTATAGCCACGGCCGTGTACACCCCCCCCCCCCCCCTCAAGCTGATACCATGACGGCCCTCAAAGCACTTCACTGGACTTTATGCAAACAGGAAACGACATATCCTGAGGCTGCATTTATTGTAGCTGAGGATTTTAACAAAGCAAATCTGAGGAAAAGGCTGCTGAAGTTCTATCAATATATCGACTTGCGCTGCCAAAACACTCAACCACTGCTACTCCAACTTCCTATAAGGCCCTCCACTGCCAGACTGTAGTACTCGCGCTCCCAAAACACTCAACCACTGTTACTCCAACTTCCGGGATGCTTACAAGGCCCTTCTTTCGGGCAAATCTGATCACGACTCCATTTTGCTTCTCCCTTCCTATAGGCAGAAACTCAAACAAGAAGTACCCGTGCTAAGGACTATTCAATGCTGGTCTGACCAATCGGAATCCACGCTTCATGATTGTTTTGATCACGTGGACTGGGAAATGTTCCGGGTAGCTTCTGAGAATAGCATTGACGAATACACTGATTCGGTGACTGAGTTTATCGGGAAGTGTATAGGAGATGTTGTACCCACTGTGAGTATTAAAACCTACCCCTAACCAGAAACTAACATAAACTGTGGATAGATGGCAGCATTCGCGCAAAACTGAACGCACGAACCACCGCATTTAACCGTGGCAAGGTGACTGGGAATGTGGCAGAATACAAACAGTGTAGTTATTCCCCACGCAAGGCAATCAAACAGGCAAAACGTCATCACAGTGATCAAATGGAGTCGCAATTCCACGGCTGAGACATGAGACGTATGTGGTAGGGTCTACAGATAATCACAGACTACAAAAGGAAAACCAGCCATGTCGCGGACACCGACATCTTGCTTCCAGACAAGCTAAAAACCTTCTTTGCCCGCTTTCAGGATAACACCGTGCCACCGACGCGGCTCGCTACCAAGGACTGCGGGTTCTTCTTCTCCGTGGCTGATGTGAGTAAGACATTTAAACGTGTTAACCCTTGCAAGGCTGCCGGCCCAGACGGCATCCCTAGCCGCGTCCTCAGAGCATGCACAGACCAGCTGACTGATGTGTTTACAGATATATTCAATCTCTCCCTATCCCAGTCGGCTGTCCCCACATGCTTCAAGATGGCCACCATTGTTCCTGTACCCAAGAAAGTACTAAATGACTATCGCCCTGTAGCACTCACTTCTGTCATCATGAAGTTCTTTGAGAGACTAGTCAAGGATCATGTCACATCTACCTTACCTGTCACCTTAGACCCACTTGAATTTGCTTACCGCCCCAATAGATCCACAGACGATGCAATCGCCATCACACCGAAAACTGCCCTATCCCATCTAGACAAGAGGAATACCTATGTAAGAATGTTGTTCATTGACTACAGCTCAGCATTCAACACCATAGTACCCTCCAAGCTCATCATTAAGCTTGAGGCCCTGGGACTGAACCCCGCCCTGTGCAACTGGGTCCTGGACTTCCTGACGGGCCGCCCCCAGGTGGTGAAGGTAAGAAACAACATCTCCACTTCGCTGATCCTCAACACTGGGACGTGTACTTAGTCACCTCCTGTACTTCCTGTTCACCCATGACTGCGTGGCCATGCACGCCTCCAACTCAATCATCAAGTTTGCGGACGACACGACAGTGGTAGGCTTGATCATCAACAACGACGAGACGGCCTACAGGGAGGAGGTGAGGGCCCTCGGAGTGTGGTGCCAGGAAAATAACTTCTCACTCAAAGTCAACAAAACAAAGGAGATGATTGTTAACTTCAGGAAACAGCAGAGGGAGCACCCCCCTATCCACATTGACGGGACATTAGTGGAGAAGGTGAAAAGTTTTAAGTTCCTCGGTGTACACATCACAGACAAACTGAAATGGTCCACCCACACAGGCAGCGTTGTGAAGAAGGCACAACAGCGCCTCTTCAACCTCAGGAGGTTGAAGAAATTTGGTTTGTCAAAAAAAACTTTTACAGATGCACATTCGAGAGCATCCTGTCTGGCTGTATCACCGCCTGGTACGGAAACTGCACCGCCCACAACTGCAAGGCTCTCCAGAGGGTAGTGAGGTCTGCACAACGCATCACCGGGGACAAACTACCTGCCCTCCAGGACACCTACAGCACCCGATGTCACAGGAAGGCCATAAAGATCATTAAGGACAACAACCACCTAAACCGGCAGCGTAGAAGGTGGAAAGCTTCAAGTTTCTCAGCGTAGACATCACTGACAAACTGAAATGGTCCACTCACACAGGCAGTGTGTGCGCCTTCACAAATGGAGGGGAGTAATAGTCCGGTGACCATTTGATTAGTTGTTCAGCAAATCTTATGGCTATGGGGTAGAAGTTGTTAAGGGGCCTTTTGGTCCGATACTTGGCGCTCCACTACCGCTTGCTGTGCGGTAGCGGAGAAAACAGTCTATGACAATTTTATGGGCTTTTCTCTGACTCCGCCTATTATATAGGTCCTGGATTTGTATTTTATTTATATATATATATATTTTTTTTTTAACCTTTAATTCACGAGGCAAGTCAGTTAAGAACATATTCTTATTTTCAATGACGGCCTAGGAACAGTGGGTTAACTGCCTTGTTCAGGGGCAGAACGACAGATTTTTACCTTGTCAGCTCGGGGATTCAATCTTGCAACATTTCGGTTACTAGTCCAATGCTCTAACCACTAAGCTTGGCCCCAGTGATGTACTGGGCTGTACGCACTACACTCTGTAGCACCTTACGGTCAGATGCCGAGCAGTTGCCATGCAAGGTGGTGAGACCTGCCCCATACGGCTCTCCTGTGAGGTAGTGACCTGTGACATACGCCTAGTTACCTGAAACGGGTCACATATTATGTCTATATACCGATGTGCAAATAGTTCAAGTACAAAGGGAAAACAAATAAACATAAATATGGGTTGTATTTATTTTTGTATTTGGTATTTCACCCAGTAGATGTGGGAGTCTGTAAGGCTTTTCTCAATAGCAAGGCTATACTCAATGAGTCTGTACATACAGTTGAAGTCGGAAGTTTACATACACTTAGGTTGGACTCATTACAACTCATTTTTCAACCCCTCCACAAATTTCTTGTTAACAAACTATAGTTTTGGCAAGTCGGTTAGGACATCTACTTTGTGCATGACACAAGTCATTTTACCAACAATTGTTTACAAACAGATTATTTCACTTATAATTCACTGTATCACAATTCCAGTGGGTCAGAAGTTTACATAAACTAAATTGACTGTGCCTTTTAACAGATGGGAATATTCCATAAATTGATGTAATGGCTTTAGAAGCTTCTGATAGGCTAATTGACATAATCTGAGTCAACTGGAGGTGTACCAGTGGATGTATTTCAAGGCCTACCTTCAAACGCAGTGCCTCTTTGCTTGATATCATGGGACATCATGGGAAAATCAAAAGAAATCAAGAACTCAGAAAAAGATTCGTAGACCTCCACAAGTCTGGTTCATCCTTGGTAGCAATTTTTAAACGCCTGAAGGTACCACGTTCATCTGTACAAACAATAGTATTGCAAGTATAAACACCATGGGACCACGCAGCCGTCATACCGCTCAGGAAGGAGACGCGTTCTGTCTCCTAGAGATTAACGTACGTTGGTGTGAAAAGGGCAAATCAATCCCAGAACAACAGCAAAGGACCTTGTGAAAATGCTGGCGGTAACAGGTACAAAAGTATCTATATCCACAGTAAAACGAGTCCTATATCGACATAACCTGAAAGGCCGCTCAGCAAGGAAGAAGCCACTGCTCCAAAAAACGCCATAAAAAAGCCAGACTACGGTTTGCAACTGCACATGGGGACAAAGATCGTACTTTTTGGAGAAATGTCCTCTGGTCTGATGAAACAAAAATAGAACTGTTTGGCCATAATGACCATCGTTATGTTCGGAGGAAAAAGGGTGAGGCTTGCAAGCCATAGAACACCATCCCAACCGTGAAGCACGGGGGTGGCAGCATCATGTTGTGGGTGTGCTTTGCTGCAGGAGGGACTGGTGCACTTCACAAAATAGATGGCATCATGAGGGAGGAAAATGTGGTGGATATATTGAAGCAACATCTCAAGACATCAGTCAGGAAGTTAAAGATTGGTTGCAAA
The DNA here is from genome assembly GCF_029448725.1 of Salvelinus fontinalis. Taxonomy (NCBI): domain Eukaryota; kingdom Metazoa; phylum Chordata; class Actinopteri; order Salmoniformes; family Salmonidae; genus Salvelinus; species Salvelinus fontinalis. The sequence continues at coordinate 3,083,513 of NC_074677.1, forward strand.
TGGATCTTCCAAATGGACATTGACCCCAAGCATACTTCCAAAATTGTGGTAAATGGCTTCAGGACAACAAAGTCAAGGTATCGGAGTGGCCATCACAAAGCCCTGACCTCAATCCTATAGAAAATTTGTGGGCAGAACTGAAAAAGCATGTGCGAGCAAGGAGGCCTACAAGCCTGACCCAGTTACACCAGCTCTGTCAGGAGGAATGGTCCAAAAATCACCCAACTTATTGTGGGAAGCTTGTGGAAGGCTACACGAAATGTTTGACCCAAGTTAAACAATTTAAAGGCAATGCTAACAAATTGAGTTTATGTAAACTTCTGACCCACTGGGAATGTGATGAAAGAAGTTAAAGCTGAAGTAAACCATTCTCTCTACTATTATTCTGACATTTCACATTCTTAAAATAAAGTGGTGATCCTAACTGACCTAAAACAGGGAATTTTTACTGGGATTTAATGCCAGGAATTGTGAAAAACTGAGTTTTTAAATGTATTTGGCTAAGGTGTATGTAAACTTCTGACTTCAACTGTAGTCAAAGCTTTCCTTAAGTTTGGGTCACTAACAGTGGTCAGATATTCTGCCACTGTGTACTCTCTGTTTAATGCCAAATATCATTCTAGTTTGCTCTGTTTTTTTGTTAATTCTTTCAAATGTGTCAAGTAATTATCTTTTGGTTTTCCAATGATTTTGTTGGGTCTAATTGTGTTGCTCTGTGGGGTCTGTTGTGTTAACAGAGCCCCAGGACCAGCTTGCTGAGGGGACTCTTCTCCAGGTTCATCTCTCTGTAGGTGATGTGTCTGTGGGGTGTGTTTGTGGACAGAGCCCTAGGACCAGCTTGCTGAGGGGACTCTTCTCCAGGTTCATCTCTCTGTAGGTGATGTGTCTGTGGGGTGTGTTTGTGGACAGAGCCCTAGGACCAGCTTGCTGAGGGGACTCTTCTCCAGTTTCATCTCTCTGTAGGTGATGGATTTGTTATGGAAGGTTTGGGAAATCGCTTCCTTTTAGGTGGTTGTAGAATTTAATGTCTCTTTTCTGGATTTTGACAATTAGCGGGTATCGGCCTAATTCTGCTATACATGCATTGTTTGGTGTTTTACGTTGTACACTGATATTTTTGCAGAATTCTGCATGTAGAGTCTCAATTTGGTATTTGTCCCATTTTGTGAATTTTTGGTTGATGAGCGGACCCCAGACCTCAACCAGAAGTATTTTCTAGCCAGATCCTAATTGGTGTGTCGAATTTTCTGTTCCTTTTGATGGTATATTGGGCCCGTCTTGTCTCTCACATCGTTCACAGCTTTGTGGATGTTAGCTGTGACACTGATGTTTAGGCCAAGGTATGTATAGTTTGTGTGCTCTAGGGTAGAGATGTCTTGATTTAAATTTGTATTTGTGGTCCTGGAAACTGGACCAGCATTATTTTGGTCTTACTGAGATTTACTGTCAGGGCCCAGGTCTGACACAATCTGTGCAGAAGATCTAGGTGCTGCTGTAGGCCCTCCTTGGTTGGGGACAGAAGCACCAGATCATCAGCAAACAGGAGTCATTTGACTTCAGATTCTAGTAGGGTGAGACCAGGTGCTGCAGACTGTTCTAGTGCCCTCGCCAATTCATTGATACTGTCTCTCTCTCTTTCTCTCTCTCTATAGTTTCTCCCATGATGTGACTCCAGTGATTCTTGCAGCTCATTGTCATGAATATGAGATTGTCCACAACCTATTGGGTAAAGGAGCCCGTATAGACCCGCCCCACGACTACTTCTGTTGCTGTGATTCGTGCAACTACCAGCAGCAATTTGACTCCTTCAGCCACTCACGGTCCAGGATTAACGCCTACCGTGGCCTGGCTAGCCCTGCCTACCTCTCGCTGTCCAATGAGGATCCAGTATTAGCCGCCCTGGAGCTCAGTAACGAGTTAGCTGTCCTGGCCAACATCGAGAAGGAGTTTAAGGTGCACACAGAGGAGCACGCACACAGGCACACACGGGTCACTATACACACCTGTGTGCTATACACACAACCATGCATTTATGAAGGTACAAATGTACATACCACACACACATGCACACATATAATTATGCACAGACAAGTGAAAGAACTTGCATAAACGGCATTAATGTCTCCCTCTCTTTCTCTCCATCCTCCCTCCCCCAACTCTCTCTACCACTCTACTTCCGCACCTCCCTCTCTCTCTCTCCACCTCTCTCTACCTCTTTCTCTCTCTCTCTCTCTCTCTCTACCTCTCTACCTCTTTCTCTCTCTACCTCTCTACCTCTCTACCTCTTTCTCTCTCTACCTCTCTACCTCTCTACCTCTCTACCTCTCTACCTCTCTACCTCTCTACCTCTCTCTCTCTCTCTCTCTCTACCTCTCTCTACCTCTTTCTCTCTCTACCTCTCTACCTCTCTACCTCTCTACCTCTCTACCTCTCTACCTCTCTACCTCTCTACCTCTCTATCTCCCTACCTCCCTACCTCCCTACCTCCCTCTCTCCCCTGTAGAATGACTACCGGCGTCTGTCTGGGCAGTGTAAAGACTATGTGGTAGGTCTGTTGGATCTCTGTCGCAGCACTGAGGAGGTGGAGGCTATACTGAGTGGAGATACTGACTCAGAGGAGACGTACCATCCACCTGGTCGACCCTCGCTCACGAGACTCAAACTGGCCATCAAATATGAACTCAAGAAGGTCAGTACACACACACACACACACACACACACACACACACACACACACACACACACACACACACACACACACACACACACACACACACACACACACACACACACATACACACATACACACATACACACACACACACACACACACACACACACACACACACACACACGCATATGGATATCTGTCTAATTTAAGTCCCTTCCTCTCTCCAGTTTGTAGCCCATCCTAACTGTCAACAGCAGTTGTTGACTATCTGGTATGAGAACCTACCAGGTCTGAGACAGCAGACTACAGCTGTTAAACTACTGGTGGTCCTGGGAGTGGCTGTTGGACTACCTGGACTAGCTGTGGCTTACCTGGTGGCCCCCTGCAGTAGGGTAGGTACCTTACACACTCCACTAGGCACACTACACCCTACAGCTGTTAAACTACTAGTGGTCCTGGGAGTGGCTGTTGGACTACCTGGACTAGCTGTGGCTTACCTGGTGGCCCCCTGCAGTAGGGTAGGTACCTTACACACTCCACTAGGCACACTACACCCTACAGCTGTTAAACTACTAGTGGTCCTGGGAGTGGCTGTTGGACTACCTGGACTAGCTGTGGCTTACCTGGTGGCCCCCTGCAGTAGGGTAGGTACCTTACACACTCCACTAGGCACACTACACCCTACAGCTGTTAAACTACTAGTGGTCCTGGGAGTGGCTGTTGGACTACCTGGACTAGCTGTGGCTTACCTGGTGGCCCCCTGCAGTAGGGTAGGTACCTTACACACTCCACTAGGCACACTACACCCTACAGCTGTTAAACTACTGGTGGTTACCTGTCTCCCACAGGTAGGGAGGGTGATGAGAAGTCCCTTCATGAAGTTCGTGGCCCACGCTTCCTCCTTCTCCATCTTTCTGTGTCTGCTGGTCTTGAACGCTGCCGACCGCTTCGCTGGGACCACACTGCTACCCAACATGACCACACATCTCCCCACGCGACCGCAACAGAACCAGCAACAAGGTCTGGTTCTAATTCTCCCCACATGACCCCGACACGATCCCCACATGACCCCGACACGATCCCCACATGACCCCGACACGATCCCCACATGACCCCGACACGATCCCCACATGACCCCGACACGATCCCCACACGATCACAACCAACAAGGTCTGGTTAACCCTAATTCTCCCCGCATGACCCCGACACGATCCCCACATGACCCCGACACGATCCCCACATGACCCCGACACGATCCCCACATGACCCCGACACGATCCCAACCAACAAGGTCTGGTTAACCCTAATTCTCCCCACATGACCCCGACACGATCACAACCAACAAGGTCTGGTTAACCCTAATTCTCCCCACATGACCCCGACACGATCACAACCAACAAGGTCTGGTAAGGATTACACTACAGCAACGTGTCCAATATGGCAGCCATAGTGTTTCTGTTTGTTATGGATCCCCATTAGATGCTAACAAGACTAAAATTAAGGCGGGTTATACATTTTTTTAAACATTACAATACATTCGTTACAGAATTCACAACACATTGTTGGCCCTCAGGCCCATACTCCACACCCACATATCTACAACACTAAATCCATGTGTACGTGTGTATAGCGCGTATGTTATCATGTGTCTGTGTCTAACCCTAACCCTATGTGTGTGTTGCTTCACAGTCCCTGCTGTTCCATAAGGTGATTTTTTAATCTGTTTTTTAAATCTGATTCTCCTGCTGCATCAGTTACCTGATGTGGAATAGAGTTCCATGTAGTCATGGCTCTATGTAGTACTGTGGAATAGAGTTCCATGTAGTCATGGCTCTATGTAGTACTGTGGAATAGAGTTCCATGTAGTCATGGCTCTATGTAGTACTGTGGAATAGAGTTCCATGTAGTCATGGCTCTATGTAGTACTGTGGAATAGAGTTCCATGTAGTCATGGCTCTATGTAGTACTGTGGAATAGAGTTCCATGTAGCCATGGCTCTATGTAGTACTGTGGAATAGAGTTCCATGTAGTCATGGCTCTATGTAGTACTGTGGAATAGAGTTCCATGTAGTCATGGCTCTATGTAGTACTGTGGAATAGAGTTCCATGTAGTCATGGCTCTATGTAGTACTGTGGAATAGAGTTCCATGTAGTCATGGCTCTATGTAGCACTGTGGAGTAGAGTTCCATGTAGTCATGGCTCTATGTAGTACTGTGGAATAGAGTTCCATGTAGTCATGGCTCTATGTAGTACTGTGGAATAGAGTTCCATGTAGTCATGGCTCTATGTAGTACTGTGGAATAGAGTTCCATGTAGTCATGGCTCTATGTAGTACTGTGGAATAGAGTTCCATGTAGTCATGGCTCTATGTAGTACTGTGGAATAGAGTTCCATGTAGTCATGGCTCTATGTAGTACTGTGGAATAGAGTTCCATGTAGTCATGGCTCTATGTAGTACTGTGGAATAGAGTTCCATGTAGTCATGGCTCTATGTAGTACTGTGGAATAGAGTTCCATGTAGTCATGGCTCTATGTAGTACTGTGGAATAGAGTTCCATGTAGTCATGGCTCTATGTAGTACTGTGGAATAGAGTTCCATGTAGTCGTGGCTCTATGTAGTACTGTGGAATAGAGTTCCATGTAGTCGTGGCTCTATGTAGTACTGTGGAATAGAGTTCCATGTAGTCATGGCTCTATGTAGTACTGTGGGCCTTCAATATGCTGTTCTGGACTTGGGGACTGTGAAGAGACCTCTGGTGGCATGTCTTGTGAGGTATGCAGGAGTGTCTGAGCTGTATGCTAGTAGTTTAAACAGACCTCTGGTGGCATGTCTTGTGGGGTATGCAGGAGTGTCTGAGCTGTATGCTAGTCGCTTAAACAGACCTCTGGTGGCATGTCTTGTGGGGTATGAATGGGTGTCTGAGCTGTATGCTAGTCGTTTAAACAGACCTCTGGTGGCATGTCTTCTCCCCATCTTAGCTACTGTTGTATCAATATGTTTTGACCATGACAGTTTACAATCCAGGGTTACTCCAAGCAGTTTAGTCACCTCAACTTGCTCAATTGCCACATTATCTATTACAAGATTTAGTTGAGGTTTTGGGTTTAGTGATAGATTTGTCCCAGATACAATTATTTTAGTTTTTGAAATATTTAGGACAAACCTAGTCCTTGCCACTGCAGCTCTTTGTTAAGTGTTGCAGTCATTTCAGTCGCTGTAGTAGCTGACGTGTATAGTGTTGAGTCATCCACATACATAGACACTCTGTAGTAGCTGACGTGTATAGTGTTGAGTCATCCGCATACATAGACACTCTGTAGTAGCTGACGTGTATAGTGTTGAGTCATCCGCATACATAGACACTCAGGCTTTACTCAAAGCCAGTGGCATGTCGTTAGTAAAGATTGAAAAAGTAATGGGCCTAGACAGCCGCCCTGGGGAATTCCTGATTCTACCAGTAAGGGGCCTAAACAGCTGCCCTGGGGAACTCCTGATTCTACCAGTAAGGGGCCTAGACAGCTGCCCTGGGGAACTCTTGATTCTACCAGTAAGGGGCCTAGACAGCTGCCCTGGGGAATTCCTGATTCTACCAGTAAGGGGCCTAAACAGCTGCCCTGGGGAATTCCTGATTCTACCTGGATTATATTTGAAATCTAACAGCCCCCACAATCTTATCAATTTCTCTCAGTCAATCATAATTCATTTGTGTAAGTGCTGTGGTTGTTGAATGTCCCTCCCTATGAGCTGAAAGTCTATTGTCAATTTGTTTACTGTAAAATAGCATTATATCTGGTCAAACACCATTTTTTCCCAGATGTTTACTAAGGGAAAAAATATGTTTACTAAGGGAAAAAATATGTTTACTAAGGGTTACACACCACGAACCAACAAATATTATTTACATCAACAACATAGGAATCACTACAAAACATATTGTATGACCTCTCGTACGCTATATTAGCGTATGAAAGGTAACCCTAACCCTAAACATTTCACAGCATTATAAAGCTATGTTGAGACAATGACTTATCATTGACCCAACTCAGCTCTCCACGGTGCACTCAGCTCTCCACGGTGCACTCAGCTCTCCACGGTGCACTCAGCTCTCCACGGTGCACTCAGCTCTCCACGGTGCACTCAGCTCTCCACGGTGCACTCAGCTCTCCCGGTGCACTCAGCTCTCCACGGTGCACCCAGCTCTCCACGGTGCACTCAGCTCTCCACGGTGCACTCAGCTCTCCACGGTGCACCCAGCTCTCCACGGTGCACTCAGCTCTCCACGGTACACCCAGCTCTCCACGGTGCACTCAGCTCTCCACGGTGCACTCAGCTCTCCACGGTACACCCAGCTCTCCACGGTGCACTCAGCTCTCCACGGTGCACCTAGCTCTCCACGGTGCACTCAGCTCTCCACGGTGCACTCAGCTGTCCACGGTACACCTAGCTCTCCACGGTGCACTCAGCTCTCCACAGTGCACTCACTAACATCATCACTACTCCTAATGCCCCTCTTCAGGTACCACTAACATTATCACTACTCCTAATGCCCCTCTTCAGGTACCACTAACATCATCACTACTCCTAATGGCCCTCTTCAGGTACCACTAACATTATCACTACTCCTAATGCCCCTCTTCAGGTACCACTAACATTATCACTACTCCTAATGGCCCTCTTCAGGTACCACTAACACTATCACTACTCCTAATGCCCCTCTTCAGGTACCACTAACATTATCACTACTCCTAATGGCCCTCTTCAGGTACCACTAACACTATCACTACTCCTAATGGCCCTCTTCAGGTACCACTAACATTATCACTACTCCTAATGGCCCTCTTCAGGTACCACTAACACTATCACTACTCCTAATGCCCCCCTTCATGTACCACTAACTCTTGCCATCTTATTACAACTGCTCAGCTCACTTCAACATTTACCAACAATGAATAACAGCACCTAGCGCAAACCCCGGCAACACAGCTTGTGGCTGTAATTATTACTATTATTAGGGGTTCTGGAGCGAAGCTGGTGAAACCTATTGTATTTGTTGGGGTTCACTATTATTATTATTCTGTCATAAATCAGAATACATAAATCAGACACAGATATTTTTGTATTGTAACAAAACTTGGTACACATGTTCCAAACACTGCCGAGACTCAACATATGTAAGCACATTCAGATCGACCAATGGAAAATGTTTAATTTAAAAATGTGGGGCCGATCAGCACAGCGGTTCTGAAAAATAAAATGTCAAAGGCATATTGTATGATTTGTTTGATGTTGAGTTCTGATGTTTGGCAAGTATGGTAAGGATTAGATCAAATCAAATGTTTTTATAAAGCCCTTTTACAGCAGATGTAACAAAGTGATGTACAGAAACCCAGCCTAAAACCCCAAACAGCAAGCAATGCAGATATAGAAGCATGGTGGCTAGGAAAAACTCCATAGAAGGAAGGAACACAGGAAGAAACCTAGAGAGGAACCAGGCTCTGAGGGGTGGCCAGTCCTCTTCTGGACTGTGCTGGTTGGAGATTATAACCTCTAATTCCTCCCAATCCCGGATCCGGGAGCACCCCCATCAGTAAAAAAGCTGACTAGCATAGCCTAGCATAGCGTCACAAGTAAATACTAGCATCTAAATATCATTAAATCACAAGTCCAAGACACCAGATGAAAGATACACATCTTGTGAATCCAGCCATCATTTCTGATTTTTAAAATGTTTTACAGGGAAGACACAATATGTAAATCTATTAGCTAACCACGTTAGCAAAAGACACCACTTTTTTTACTCCACCATTTTTTTCCTGCATAGGTAGCTATCACAAATTCGACCAAATAAAGATATAAATAGCCACTAACCAAAAAACAACTTCATCAGATGACAGTCTGATAACATATTTATTGTATAGCATATGTTTTGTTAGAAAAATGTGCATATTTCAGGTATAAATCATAGTTTACCATTGCAGCCACCATCACAACTCTCACCAAAGCGACTAAAATAACTACAGAGAGCAACGTGAATGACCTAAATACTCATCATAAAACATTTCTGAAAAATACACAGCATACAGCAAATGAAAGACAAAGATCTTGTGAATCCAGCCAATATTTCAGATTTTTTAAGTGTTTTACAGCGAAAACACAATATAGTATTATATTAGCTTACCACAATAGCCAGAAACACAAGCCATTTACCAGCAGCAAAGGTTAGCGATCGTAACAAGCAAGCAAAAGATATATAATTTTTGACTAACCTTCATAAACTTCTTCAGATGACAGTCCTGTAACATCATATTACACAATGCATATAGGGTTTGTTCGAAAATGTGCATATGTAGCGGCACAAATCGTGGTTATACAATGTGATTAGTAGCCAAACTTCAAGCAATCTGTCCGGCGCCATCTTGGAGAAGCACCTAATCTAATCGATAACTAATCATAAACTTGACTAAAAAATACAGGTTGGACAGCAAATGAAAGGTACATTAGTTCTTAATGCAACCGCTGTGTCACATTTTTAAAATGAACGTTACTACGACATACAGCGTGCGTTAAAGCGAGACCGCACGGAAATTAATGGCGGATTATGCATTTTACATTTTTCAACAGAACAATGAATTAACAGCATAAATAGTTCTTACTTTTTGATGTGCTTCCATCAGAATCTTGGGAAAGTTGTCCTTTGTCCAAAAGAATCGTTGCTCGGTTGTAGAATGTCGCCTTCAACGTTGCAATTAGCAGTAAACATTAGCCATGTGGGCCAGACATCACCAACTCCCTAGAACGCAACACTAATAAATATCCGAAAATCGCAATATACTGACATAAACTGATATAACTCGGTTTAAAATAACAACATTATGATGTCTTTAACAGCTATATCGAATAAAAACAGAGCCGGATATATCTAAGAGCTATAACCGGAGCTTTCTACTACGACATGCCAAGGTCCTTCCTGCGTCAGAGCGAAGTGAAGAAAGACAGGACCCTTTGTTCCCAAGCTATTTATAACCTCTCAGATCTGCCTAGAGACTCCATTTCAAATCTCACTATTCGCTGACATCCAGGGGAAGGCGTATGCAGTGCATCTCAACCAATAGAAGACAGGCAAATTAATAAACTGACCTGGAAACAGCTTGCAGAATTCTGCATTCTCACATCCTCATAGGAAAAATGCTCTAACTCGAGTTCTGTTTTACTCACAGATATAATTCAAACGGTTTTAGAAACTAGAGTGTTTTCTATCCAATAGTAATAATAATATGCATATTGTACGAGCAAGAATTGAGTACGAGGCAGTTTAATTTGGGAACGAAATTACAAAGTGCAAATAGCACCCCCTATTGAGAAGAAGTATAAGAGTACATGACCATTAAGGCCAGATTCTTATTCAAGATGTTCAAACGTTCATAGATGACCAGCATGGTCAAATAATAATCACAGTGTTTGTAGATGGTGCAACAGGTCAGTACCTCAGGAGTAAATGTCAGTTTGCTTTTCATAGCCGATCATTCAGAGTTCAAGACAGCAGGTGCAGGTGCGTGAGTGAGAGAGAGAGAGACAAAGTCAAAAACAGCAGGTCCGGGACAAGGTAGCATGTCCGGTGAACAGGTCAGGGTTGAAACTGAAGCAGCCGCACGACCAGATGGACTTGTGACAGCAAGGAGTCATCAGGCCAGGTCCTAGGGCTCAGTTCTTCCAGGAGAGAGAATTAGAGGAAGCATACTTCAATTCACACAGGACACCAGATAAGACAGGAGATTTACACCAGATATAACAGACTAACCCCATTCTAGGGCGATGTGTCCAATTTACCCTGATGGTGGAACAGTGGGCCCACAGCTTAAATCCCAGCGTTGCTGCTTGCAACTTTAATTGTTTGTCATCTCCTCCTTCTCCTCTCCAGAGCGTGACCCCACCATGCTGTATCGTATGAAAACCACCCCCTTCACCTGGATGGAGACTCTCATCATATCCTGGGTCATTGGTCAGTCTGACATCATATCCTGCTGCTATAATATAATTTCCTGGCTACTAACTCCCTCCCTCTATCCTTCGCGCCCTCCGTCCTTTGCTCCCTCCGTCCTTCGCTCCCTCCGTCCTTCGCTCCCTCCGTCCTTCGCTCCCTCCGCCCTTCGCTCCCTCCGTCCTTCGCTCCCTCTGTCCTTCGCTCCCTCTCTCTCCCAGCTATAGGTACAGTGCCTTCAGAAAGTAATCTCACCCATTGACTTTTTCCACATTTCGTTGTTACAGCCTAAATTAAAAAATATTAAATGTTTTGTGTCACAATACGTCATCATGTCAAAGTGAAATTATGCTTTTAATTTTCTTTACTAATTTATAAAAAATGAAAAGCTGAAATGTCTTCAGTCATTAAGGATTCAATCCATTTGTTACAGGTGGCAATTCAGTTGCCGGAGAGGAAGGAAACCTCTCAAGGATTTCAGTATGAGGCCAATGGCTGTAATAAAAGAGAACTGAGGCTGGATAAACAACAGTGTAGTTACTCCAAATATTTGTATAATATTTTTGTTCACACTGAATGAAAGATAAAATGTAACGACACATTTTCCCCTTTTTGGCCCCCTTCGACCCCCCTCCAAACACATTTAAAAAGAAAGGGAAGTCATTGAGTTACATGTCAGAAAACAAAATGATACAACATATACTTCAATACAAGCAAAAACATAATAGCCTAACAATTTCAGGTGATTAGGTGATTTTGTCGGCCTATATAGCAATAATCTTAATTGGTGGGGGTGAGTCCAAGAGTACTAATCAGGAGGAAGTGTTTGGAGCTGTTCAAAATAGGATATTATCGGGTCCCATAGGGAATAAAATGAGTTGGTTGACGCTGAAATGGTATACTTAATATCTTCTAATTTTAGGAACAGCATCAGATCTTTGAGCAAAAGAGAGGTTAAGTGAGGATCGATAGATTTCCAATCCAATAAAATCCTTCTGCGGGCCAACAGGAAGGCAAAGCCACGTTTGAAGACTCAGCCTTTCTTTGTACATTTCTGGTGATGGAGAGATGTAGTATTGTTGTCCTAATCCCAGAATGGTGTTGATCAGCTGTTGTTAAATTTTTCATTGTTTATTTAACAAGTCTCTCACCGTTGCCGCTTGCTATAGACCATCTTCTGCCTCCAGCTGTGGCCTGGACTCCAGATGTAAATTGATTGTCCCCCATCTATCTTCAGAGCTCGTGCTGTTAGGTGACCTAAACTGGGACATGCTTAACACCCTGGCCATCCTACAATCTAAACAAGATGCCCTCAATCTCACACAAATTATCAATGAACCTACAGGTACAACCCCAGATCTGTAAACACAGGCACCCTCATAGATATCATCCTAACCAACCTGCCCTCCTCCTCTGCTGTCTTCAACCAGGATCTCAGAGATCACTGCCTCATTGCTTGCATCCGTAGTAGGTCTGCGGTCAAACGACCACCCCTCCTCCCTGTCAAACGCTCCCTACAACACTTCAGCGAGCAGGCCTTTCTAATCGACCTGGCCCGGGTATCATGGAAGGATATGACCTCATGCCGTCAGTAGAAGATGCCTGGTTATTCTTTAAAAGTGCTTTCCTCACCATCTTAAATAAACATGCCCCACTAAAAACATGTAGAACCAGGAAGAGATATTGTTATGCTGGTGAATGAGGACCCAAAAGCGACTTAACAAAAACAGAGTCTTTATTCCAGTCTTAAACAAAACGGTACTCCAGGATATATCTTAGATGACACCTGCTCACACGCAGCATCTGATGAAGGCAAAAACACGACAGGGCGGAACCAGGACACAGAACAGCAAACATCAAACAAGAATCCGACAAAGACAGAAGCAGAAAACAGCAGAAAACAGAGGGAGAAGCAGAAAACAGAGGGAGAAATAGGGACTCAAATCAGAGGGCAAAATAGGAGACAGGTGTGAAGGACGGGAGGGGGGGAGGGAAGACGAACGGGGGCGCGAAGAAAAGGCTTGACACAAGAGACATGGAAGACAGGGTGGACGCGACGAAGATGTCGCGGAAGGAGCAGTCGCACAGCGACAGGATTAACGACCTGAGAGACACGAAACGGACCAAAGAACCGCGGAGTCAACTTGCGAGAAGCTGTCGTAAGGGAAAGGTTACGAGTGGAAAGCCACACTCTCTGACCGCGACAATACCTAGGACTCTTAATCCTACGTTTATTGGCGGCTCTCACAGTCCTCCCCGCAGACGAAGGCAGACCGGTACTAAAGTCTAAGGCGATCTGAGACCATGGTCGAGAAGGAATGGGAAGCGGTCTAAGACGACCGGCATGAGGAGAGTTACCTGACTTAGTCTGCGCGCAGTCCGAACAAGCAGCCACGAAACGGCGCGTGTCCCGCTCCTGAGTAGGCCACCAAAACCGCTGGCGAATAGAAGCAAGCGTACCCCGAACACCGGGGTGACCAGCTAACTTGGCAGAATGAGCCCACTGAAGAACAGCCAGACGAGTAGATACAGGAACGAACAGAAGGTTACTAGGACAAGCGCGCGGCGACGCAGTGTGAGTGAGTGCTTGCTCTACCTGTCTCTCAATTCCCCAGACAGTCAACCCGACAACACGCCCTTCAGGGAGAATCCCCTCGGGTTCGGTAGAAACCACAGGAGAACTAAAGAGACGGGATAAAGCATCAGGCTTGGTGTTCTTATTTCCCGGACGATAGGAAATCTCGAACTCGAAACGAGCGAAAAACAATGCCCAACGAGCTTGACGTGCATTAAGTCGTTTGGCAGAACGGATGTACTCAAGGTTCTTATGGTCAGTCCAAACGACAAAAGGAACGGTCGCCCCCTCCAACCACTGTCGCCATTCGCCTAAGGCTAAGCGGATGGCGAGCAGTTCGCGGTTACCCACATCATAGTTGCGTTCCAATGGCGACAAGCGATGAGAAAAGTAAGCGCAAGGATGGACCTTATCGTCAGACTGGAAGCGCTGGGACAGAATGGCTCCCACGCCCACCTCTGAAGCGTCAACCTCGACAATGAATTGTTTTGTGACGTCAGGAGTAACAAGGATAGGGGCGGATGTAAAACGCTTCTTGAGGAGATCAAAAGCTCCCTGGGCGGAACCGGACCACTTAAAGCAAGACTTGACAGAAGTCAAAGCTGTGAGAGGGGCAGCCACTTGACCGAAATTACGAATGAAACGCCGATAGAAATTAGCGAAACCGAGAAAGCGCAGTAACTCGACACGTGACTTAGGAACGGGCCAATCGCTGACATCCTGGACCTTAGCGGGATCCATCTGAATGCCTTCAGCAGACAGATAATCATCGAGAGCCTTACGTTCGGGAGCCGACAGAGAGAATAATCTACCCCGAGGAGAAGTGGTCCCCGGAAGGAGATCAATACAACAATCATACGACCGGTGAGGAGGAAGAGAGTTGGCTCTGGACCGACTGAAGACCGTGCGTAGATCATGATGTTCCTCCGGCACTCCTGTCACATCACCAGGCTCCTCCTGAGTAGAGGGGACAGAAGAAACAGGAGGAATAGCAGACATTAAACACTTCACATGACAAGAAACGTTCCAGGATAGGATAGAATTACTAGACCAATTAATAGAAGGATTATGACATACTAGCCAGGGATGACCCAAAACAACAGATGTAACAGGTGAACAAAAAATCAAAAAAGAAATGGTCTCACTGTGGTTACCAGATACTGTGAGGGTTAAAGGTAGTGTCTCATATCTGATACTGGGGAGAGGACTACCATCTAAGGCGAACATGGGTGTGATCCTCCCTAACTCTCTGAGAGGAATCTCATGTTTCCGAGCCCATGCTTCGTCCATAAAACAACCCTCAGCCCCAGAGTCTATCAAGGCACTGCAGGAAGCAGCCGACCCGGTCCAGCGTAGATGGACCGACAAGGTAGTACAGGATCTTGATGGAGAGACCTGAGTAGTAGCGCTCACCAGTAGCCCTCCGCTTACTGATGATCTCTGACCTTTAACTGGACATGACATGACAAAATGTCCAGCAGAACCGCAATAGAAGCAAAGGCGGTTGGTGATTCTCCGTTCCCTCTCCTTAGTCGAGATGTGAATACCTCCCAGCTGCATGGGCTCAGTCTCTGAGCCGATGGAAGGAGATGGTCGAGATGCGGAGAAGGGAAGCCCCGCTAACGCGAGCTCTCTTCCACGAGCTCGGTGACGAAGATCTACCCGTCGTTCTATGCGGATGGCGAGTGCAATCAACGAGTCCACGCTGGAAGGAACCTCCCGGGAGAGAATCTCATCCTTAACCTCAGCGTGGAGTCCCTCCAGAAAACGAGCGAGCAACGCCGGCTCGTTCCAGTCACTGGATGCAGCAAGAGTACGAAACTCTATAGAGTAATCCGTTATGGATCGATCACCTTGACATAGGGAAGCCAGACCCCTGGAAGCCTCCTTCCCAAAAACTGAACGATCAAAGACCCGTATCATCTCCTCCTTAAAGTTCTGATAAACGTCAGAACACTCAGCCCTTGCCTCCCAGATAGCTGTGCCCCACTCCCGAGCCCGCCCAGTAAGGAGTGATATGACGTAAGCGATCCGAGCTCTCTCTCCAGAGTATGTGTTGGGCTGGAGAGAGAACACAATATCACACTGGGTGAGAAAGGAGCGACACTCAGTGGGCTGTCCAGAGTAACATGGTGGATTATTAACCCTGGGTTCCGGAGACTCGGAAGACCAGGAAGTAGCTTGTGGTACGAGACGAAGACTCTGAAACTGTCCTGAGAGATCGGAAACCTGAGCGGCCAGGGTCTCAACGGCATGACGAGCAGCAGACAATTCCTGCTCGTGTCTGCCGAGCATTGCTCCCTGGAACTTGACGGTAGTGTAGAGAGAATCCGTAGTCGCTGGGTCCATTCTTGGTCGGATTCTTCTGTTATGCTGGTGAATGAGGACCCAAAAGCGACTTAACAAAAACAGAGTCTTTATTCCAGTCTTAAACAAAACGGTACTCCAGGATATATCTTAGATGACACCTGCTCACACGCAGCATCTGATGAAGGCAAAAACACGACAGGGCGGAACCAGGACACAGAACAGCAAACATCAAACAAGAATCCGACAAAGACAGAAGCAGAAAACAGAGGGAGAAATAGGGACTCAAATCAGAGGGCAAAATAGGAGACAGGTGTGAAAGAGTAAATGAGGTCGTTAGGAGAAAGAGAAACAGCTGGGAGCAGGAACGGAACGATAGAGAGAGAGAGCGGGGGAGGGAGAGAGGAAGGAGGAGAGAGAGGAATAGAAAGAGGGAAAGAACCTAATAAGACCAGCAGAGGGAAGCACAGGGACAAGACATGAAGATCAAAGACAAAACATGACAGATATAGTCCTTGGTTCACTCCAGACCTGTCTGCTCTCGACCAGCACAAAAACATCCTGTGGCGTTCTGCATCGAATAGCCCCCGCGATATGCAACTTTTCAGGGAAGTTAGGAACCAATATACACAGGCAGTTTGAAAAGCTAGCCTTTGCTTTCCTAACACAAATTTGCATCCTGCAGCACAAACACCAAAAAGTTCTGGGACACTGTAAAGTCCATGGAGAATAAGAGCACCTCCTCCCAGCTGCCCACTGCACTGAGGCTAGGAAACACTGTCACCACCGATAAATCCACTATAATTGAGAATTTCAATAAGCATTTTTCTACGGCTGTCCATGCTTTCCACCTGTATAACCCAATCCTGGTCAACAGCCCTGCACCCTCCACAGCAACTTGCCCAAACCTCCCCCATTTCTCCTTCACCCAAATCCAGATAGCTGATGTTCTGAAAGAGCTGCAAAATCTAGACCCCTACAAATCAGCTGGGCTAGACAATTTGGACCCTCTCTTTCTAAAATGATCTGCTGAAATTGTTGCAACCCCTATTACTAGCCTGTTCAACCTCTCTTTCGTATCATCTGAGATTCCCATAGATTGGAAAGCTGCTGCGGTCATCCCCCTCTTCGAAGAGGGGGACACTGACCCAAACTTCTACAGACCTATATCTTTTACTGCCTCAGAAACCCGTATCCGGGATCCCCCCCCACCCCCCCACCCCCCCCACACTGATTAGCATCGCTAGCATAGCGTCACATTTAAATAGTAGCATCTAAATATCATTAAATCACAAGTCCAAGACACCAAATGAAAGATACAGATCTTGTGAATAAAGTCACCATTTCAGATTTTTAAAATGTTTTACAGGGAAGACAAAATATGTAAATCTATTAGCTAACCATGTTAGCAAAAGACACAATTTTTCTTTGTCCACCATTTTTTCTCAACACCAGTAGCTATCACCAATTCGGCTAAACTAAGATATTGATAGCCACTAACCAAGAAAAAACCTCATCAGATGACAGTCTGATAACATATTTATGGTATAGGATAGGTTTTGTTAGAAAAATTTGCATATTTCAGGTATAAATCACAGTTTGCCATTGCAGCCACCATCACAAATCTCACCAAAGCTCCTAGAATTACTACAGAAAGCAACTTGTATTACCAATTTACTCATCATAAAACATTTCTTAAAAATACACAGCACATAGCAATGGAAAGACACAGATCTTGTGAATTCAGACAACATTGCAGATTTTCTAAGTGTTTTACGGCGAAAACACAATAAATCGTTATATTAGCATACCACATATGCAAACGTTACCAGAGCATTGATTCTAGCCAAAGAGAGCGATAACGTAATCATCGCCAAAATATATACATTTTTTCACTAACCTTCTCAGAATTCTTCAGATGACACTCCTGTAACATCATATTACATTCTTTGTCCAAAAGAATCGTTGCTTGGTTGTAAAACGTTGCATTCAACTTCTGATATAGCAGCTAACAGTAGCTAACAATAGCTATTTTGCCCCAACGTGTCCAAATCCTCAAGGCGCAATACTGAGGAAATTCCGAAAAATAGCAATATACTCGCATAATCTGATATAACTCGGTTTAAAATAGCTTCGTTATGATGCTTCTAACACCTATGTCTAATTAAATTACAGACGGATACATCTAACGTTGATTATTGAGCGTTTGAAAATGGCATCCTGAGGTCCCTCTCTGCGCAATGTTCAGCGTCGAAAGGAAGGCTACTCTCACTCCTTGGCCTTTTATAACCTCTGAGAGCTACGCAGCAAGCCCATTCCACTTCTCATTGGTTACTGACATCCAGGGGAAGGCGGGTGCAGTTCACCCAGGATACACACAGACTTTTAAAACTGATCTGAAACCAGAGCTTCGCTCTCAGACCATCGCAGTACCTGTCATGGATTTCGCTGTAGAAAGAGTTCTGGGTCACCCACAGACATAATTCCAACGGTTTATGAAACTAGAGAGTGTTTTCTATCCAATAGAATTAATAATATGCATATTGTACGAGCAAGAATTGAGCACGAGGCAGTTTAATTTGGCGACACCCAGAAATAAAAAATGCTAACTTCCCCCCCTATTGACAAAAGGATATCTATCCTACCCTGTCTTTCTAAGGTCTTCCGTACCTTCCACCGTACCTTCTCCGCTATGCAATCTGGTTTCAGAGCTGGTCATGGGTGACGCTTAGCCAAGCTCAAGGTGCTAAACGATATCATAACCACAATCAATGAGACAATACTGTGCAGCTGTATTCATCGACCTGGCCAAGGCTTTTGACTCTGTCAATCACCACATTCTTATCGGCAGATTCAACAGCCTTGGTTTCTCAAATGACTGCCTCGCCTGGTTCACCAACTACTTCTCAGACAGAGTTCAGTGTGTCAAATTGGAGGGCCTGTTGTCCGGACCTCTGGCAGTTTCTATGTGGGTGTCACAGGGTTAAATTCTCGGGCCGACTCTTTTCTCTGTATACATCAATGATGTCGCTCTTGCTGCTGGTGATTCTCTGATCCACCTCTACGCAGACGACACCCTTCTGTATACTTCTGGCCCTTCTTTCAGTGTTAACTTCTCTAGGATAGGGGGCAGCATTTTCACGTTTGGATGAAAAGCATACCCAAATTCAACTGCCAGCTACTCATGCCCAGAAGATAGGATATGCATATTGTTAGTAGATGTGGATAGAAAACACTCTAAAGTTTCTAAAACTGTTTGGATCATGTCTGTGAGTATAACAGAACTTATTTGGCAGGCGAAACCCAGAGGACAAACCATTCAGATTTTTTTTTTTGTTGAGGTCACTCTCTTTTCAATGGTTTTTCATTGGGAATACAGATTTCTAATTGACCTTCTTGCAGTTCCTACCGCTTCCACTGGATGTCAACAGTCTTTAGAAATTGGTTGAGGGTTTTTCCTTTGTGTAATGAAGAAGAACGGACATTTTGAGTCAGGGTCACTTGTTGTGTCCTGTTTGTTAGAGGCGCATGACCAGAAGACTAGCTACAGTTTGTTTTAGTCCTGTATTGAACACAGATCATCCGTCTTCAATTTGATCGATTATTTACGTAAAAAAATACCTAAAGTTGTATTACAAAAGTAGTTTGAAATGTTTTGGCAAAGTTTACAGGTAACTTTTGAGATATTTTGTAGTCAAGTTTCACAAGTTGGAACCGGTGTTTTTCTGGATCAAACACGCCAAATAAATGGACATTTTGGATATATATCGACGGAATTAATCGAACAAAAGGTCTATTTGTGATGTTTATGGGACATATTGGAGTGCCAACAACAGAAGCTCGTCAAAGGTGAGGCATGACTTATATTTTTATTTCTGCGTTTTGTGTCGCGCCTGCAGGGTTGAGATATGCTTCTCTCTCTTTGTTTACTATGGTGCTAACTCAGATAATAGCATCGTTTGCTTTCGCCGGAAAAGCCTATTTGAATTCTGACATGTTGGCTGGATTCACAACCAGTGTAGCTTTGGTATCTTTCACGTGTGATTTCATGAAAGTTAGATTTTTATAGTAATTTATTTGAATATGGCGCTCTGCATTTTTACTGGCTTTTGGCCATGTGGGACGTTAGCGTCCCACATATCCCAGAGAAGTTAACTAACCTCCAGACGAGCTTCAATACAATACAACTCTCCTTCTGTGTTCTCCAACTGCTCTTAAATGCAAGTAAAACTAAATGCATGCTCTTCAACCGATCGCTGCCCTCACGCCCAGCATCACTACTCGGGACGGTTCTGACAACTACAAATCCCTAGGTGTCTGGTTAGACTGTAAACTCTCCTTCCAGACTCACATTAAGTATCTCCAATCCAAAATTAAATCTAGAATCGGCTTCCTATTCCGCAACAAAGCATCCTTCACTCATGCTGCCAAACATACCCTCATAAAACTGACCATCCTGCCGATCCTCGACTTCGGCGATGTCATTTACAAAATAGCCTCCAACACTCTACTCAGCAAATCGGATGCAGTCTATCACAGTGCCATCAGTTTTGTCACCAAAGCCCCATATACTACCCACTACAGCGACCTGTATGCTCTCGTTGGCTGGCCCTCGCTTCATATTCGTCGCCAAACCCACTGGCTGCAGGTCATCTATAAGTCTTTGCTAGGTAAAGCCCCGCCTTATCTCAGTTCACTGGGCACCATAGCAGCACCCACCCGTAGCACGCGCTCCAGCAGGTATGTTTTACTGGTCACCTCCAAAGCCAATTCTTCCTTTGGCCGTCTTTCCTTCCAGTTCTCTGCTGCCAATGACTGGAACGAACTGCAAAAATCACTGAAGCTGGAGATTCATATCTTCCTCACTAACTTTAAGCACCAGCTATCAGAGCAGCTCACAGATCACTGCACCTTTACATGGCCCATCAGTAAATAGCCCATCCAACTACCTCATCCCCATACTGATATTTTTTTCTTTCTCCTTTGCACCCCAGTATCTCTACTTGCACATTCATCTTCTGCACATCTATCACTCCAGTGTTTAAATTGCTAAATTGTAATTATTTCGCCACTATGGCCTATTTATTGTCTTACCTCCCTAATCTTACCTATTTTGCACACACTGTATATAGCCTTTTTTTCTATTGTGTTATTGACTGTATGTTTGTTTTTTCCATGTGTAACTCTGTGTTGTTATTGTTATTTGTGTCACACTTCTTTGCTTTATCTTGGCCAGGTTGCAGTTGTAAATGAGAACTTGTTCTCAACTGGCCTACCTGGTTAAATAAAGGTGAAATAAATCAATTTAAAAACAGAACAGAGGTGTGAAAGAGAACCAGACACCAGGGGCGTGCTCAGTCCACCTTTTTCTGTAGTCCACAATCATATTTTTTTTGTCTCGCTCACATTGAGGGAAAGATTGTTATCCTGGCACCACACGGCCAGGTCTCTGACCTCCTCCCTATAGGCTGTCTCATCGTTGTAGGTGATCAGGACAATCAATGTTGTGTCGTAGGCAAACTTAATGATGGTGTTGGAGTCGTGCTTGGCCATGCAATCATGGGTGAACAGGGAGTACAGGAGGGGACTGAGCACGCACCCCTGAGGGGCCACCGTGTTGAGGATCAGCGTGGCAGATGTTTTGTTACCTACCCTTACCAATTTGGGAAGGTTCGTCAGGAATTCCAGGATCCAGTTGCAGAGGGAGGTGTTTAGTCCCAGGGTCCTTAGCTTAGTGATGAGCTTTGAGGGCCACTATGGTGTTGAACGCCGAGCTGTAGTCAATGAATAGCATTCTCACGTAGGTGTTCCTTTTGTCCAGGTGGGATAGGGCAGTGTGGAGTGCAAAAATAAAGATTGCATCATCTGTGGATCTGTTGTGGATCTGTTGGGGCGGTATGCAAATTGGAGTGGGTCTAAGGTTTCTGGGATAATGGTGTTGATGTGAGCCATGACCAGCCTTTCAAAGCACTTCATGACCTCAGACGTGAGTGCTACGGGTCGGTAGTCATTTAGACATGTTACATTGGTGTTCCTGGGCACAGGGACTATGGTGGTCTGCTTGAAATATGTTGGTATTACAGACTTGGTCAGGGACAGGTTGAAAATGTCAGTGAAGACACTTGCCAGTTGGTCAGCGCATGCTCGGACTACAAGTCCTGGTAATCCGTCTGGTCCTGTGGCCTTGTGAATGTTGACCTGTTTAAAGGTCTTACTCACAACGGCTACGGAAAGCGTGATCACACAGGCATCCAGAACAGCTGATGCTCTCATGCATGTTTCAGTTTTGCTTGCCTCGAAGCGAGCATAGAGGTTATTTTGCTCGTCTGGTAGGCCCGTGTCACTGGGCAGCTGGTAGCTGTGCTTCCCTTTGTAGTCCATAATAGTTTGCCACATCCGACAAGTCGGAGCTGGTTTAGTACGATTCAATCTTATTCCTGAATTGACGCTTTGCCTGTTTGATGGTTCGTCGGAGGACATAGTGGGATTTCTTATAAGCATCTGGGTTAGAGTCCTGCTCCTTGAAAGCGGCAGCTCTACCCCTTATCTCAGTGCGGATTTTGCCTGTAATCCATGGCTTCTGATTGGGGTATGTACGTACGGTCACTGTGGGGATGGCGCCATCGATACGCTTATTGATGAAGCCGATGACTTAGGTGGTATACACCTCAATGCCATCTGAAGAATCCCAGAACATATTCCAGTATGTGCTGCATAACAGTCCTGTAGCTTAGCATCTGCTTCATCTGACCACTTCCTTATTGGAGCGAGTCCCTGGTACTTCCTGGTTTAGTTTTTACTCGGAAGCAGGAATCAGGAGGATAGAGTTTTGATCAGATTTGCCAAATGGAGGGCGAGGGAGAGTGCTGTATGCATCTCGGTGTGAGGAGTAAAGGTGGTCTAGAGTTTTTTCCCCTCTGGTTGCACATTTAACATGCTGGTAGAAATTAGGATTTAAGGATCCCTTAAACATAAAAAACCCACGTTGGATATTTAACATGTGTTACTAGTGCCAGCTACGTACATGGATACAGGTCATGTTCAGTCGATTCTAGATGTAGCTAGCTCGGTAGTTGTCCATATGTCAAGCTATATCTCAGCTAGCTAACTGCTAGAAATGGAGGAGAAGTGCTTAACTAAATCCATCGCCACATTCAAATAGCCCAGTCAGTGCTTGAGCACTCCGGTTTTTGTTGTGCATAGCTAGCCATGCTAGCAAGTCAGCCGAATGTCCCTGTTGTCTGAAATCTTCTCAGCCAAGTATAGACGTAGTGAAGACGTCACTCGGTGCTCCTGGAGATGAGCCAAGTAGAAATACATCTCAAAGTAAATGTAGCTAGCTAGCCAGATAGTAAACAGTCAAGTGTCTCCAGCCAGCTCCCGCTTGAGTGTGATGTATTAGTTGCCATTAGTCTCAGTCAAATATAACAAAAAAAATAAGTCTGTGCTCTTGGAATGAGAAGATAAAACAACATTGCTTTCATGTGAAAAGTAATATCCAAGTGGATGTCATGAAAATCAGTCCGTTGTCAGCCAGCAAATGCTAGCAAATTAGCCAGCCAGCCAGCCATATATTCCTCCAGCCCGACTGCTAGCCTTCCTCGATCAGCTTTACCTTATGCGCATAGAAGGGTGTAGGAGCTGAAACTTGATCCCCTTCTTGTTGAGACCGGTTTTGATGTCCTTGATTTTGGTTCACACTCCCTTGCCCAGCACATTGCACGTTCCTTGTCTTGGTAATAATGAAAGCGGGCTATGATTAACCTAGGTTGCTCTTGGGTTTAGGGGAGAGGGATCTGTGCACTCGGTCGAGCTCTGGCGGCTTGTCCAAGACACCTTTACCCATCACTTCCACCAGCATGTTGGAGACAAATTTCACAGGGTTGACACCAGTCTTAATTCTCTCCATGACGCCAACAATCGGATGTTTTCCCTTCTGGCATAATTCTCCAGCGTATCTACCTTGGAAAGTAGAGCTGTGTTGGCTGTTTCCATATGAGAGCCAGCTCAGCAATCCGCTCGGTGTTGTCAATGGAGAAACCTGCTAGTGTAGTGAGGCATCGCCCAAACGTGTTGACTGTTTCGCAAAAGGCGTCAATGGAAGTTTTGGAGAGGTGTAAGCGAAGTGCTGAGGAGACAAGCCATATCCTCTTTTAGGCTACTTCTTTGTTTTGCTACCTCAGCTACAAGCGTGGTCATAGACAAGGCCTCCGACTCTGCAGGGCTCTCCATTTTCAGTAGTTGGTTCGGCCTGCGACGATGTGTTGGTCGTAGCAGTTCTCTTTGGGTTGGTCTTGCTCATGGTACCATAAAAAGTGATTAAAAGAATATAACAAACTGATACATCAACATAAAAACTTACAGCGGCGTGTAAAAACTTTAAAATAAATGTTTAATTGGGTACCTTTCTCAAACACGTCTTCTTACATCGCCTGACCGGAAATCTACCATTACTACACAATACTAACTGAAATGTCAAAGTGAAAAGAAGGAAACTCGTACAGAATAAAACTATTCCAAAATTTGCATCCTGTTTGCAAAAAGGCACTAAAGTAAAACTGCAAAACATGTGGCAAAGAAATTAACTTTGTCTTGAATACAAGGTGTTATGTTTGGGGCAAATCCAACATCACTGAGTACCACTTTTCATATTTTCAAGCATGGTGGTGGCTGCATCATGTTAGGGGTATGCTTGTCATTGGCAAGGACTAGGGAGTTTTTTGGGATAAAAAAAACAGAATAGAGCTAAGCACAGGCAAAATCCTACAGGAAAACTTGTTTCAGTCTGCTTTCCAACAGTCACTGGGAGGCAAATTCACCTTTCAGCAGGACAATAACCTAAAACACAAGGCCAAATATATATGAGTTGCTTACCAAGATGACATTGAATGTTCCTGAGTGACCTAGTTACAGTTTTGACTTAAATCATCTTGAAAATGTATGGCAAGACTTGAAAATGGCTGTCTAGTAATGATCAACAACCAACTTGACAGAGCTTGAAGAATTTTACAAAGAAATATCTGCAAATATTGTACAATCCAGGTGCGAAAAGCTCTAAGAGAGTTACCCAGAAAGCTTCACAGCTGTAATCACTGGCAAAGGTGATTCTAACATGTATTGACTCAGGGGTGTGAATACTTACGTAAATTACAAATCTCTTCATTTAATTTTCAATCAATTAGCAAACATTTCTATAAACATGTTTTCACTTTGTCATTATGGTGTAATCTATTTAATCTACATTGAATTCAGGCTGTAACACAACTAAATGTAAAGTAAGTCCAGTGGAATAATCTGAACTGGGGTGAAAGGAGCATCTATGAACTACTTTATCCCTCCCTCAGGTATGATTTGGGCGGAGGTAAAGGAGATCTGGTCTCAGGGTGCGGGAGAATACCTCTTAGAACCCTGGAACTTCCTGGACTTCGGAATGTTGGCCATCTTCCTGGCGTCCTTCAGTTCCCGCTTCTCTGCCTATAACCACACCCACTCAGCCCAGCTATACGTTCACACACACTACACCCACCTCTCTACGCTGGACAACATCACCCTTCCACCACACGTACACTACTACACACTGGGTGAGTACACACACACACACACACACACACACACACACACACACACACACACACACACACACACACACACACACACACACACACACACACACCTTGGACTTGAGTCAATCATTCATTTAATGAATCAACCAACCAACCAATCAATCAATCACCCCCAGCTCGTCTCTCCTGGTTGCCCTCTGACCCCCAGCTGATATCTGAGGGGCTGTATGCGGTTGCCGTGGTGCTCAGTTTCAGCCGCATCGCCTACATCCTGCCAGCCAATGAAAGCTTCGGACCGCTGCAGATATCACTAGGACGCACTGTTAAAGGTACACACACACACCTAACTAATTGCTATTTATGCAGCCAGGTCCCCCATAACACAAGTCATTATTTGACGTTCGTCCATGTCTAAGGATGTCGGAAGATGACGTGGAAAGCGGCAACAGTGAGCGGTGTTACCTTCAAGGTTTTCGGTTTTGCTAGGGTGTTGTGGACAGGGATGGCGGATGGGCGTAAGCATCTGCCTCTGATTCCGAAGTTTGCAAGTTTGAGTCCAGTGATATAAAGTTGTTTTGGGTATTTTTGTTTTAAGCCTATCCTTAACATTAACTCTTACCTTAACCAACCAATCGGAGTTCATGCCTGAACTGAACTCCAACCTTAAAAATGCAGATTTAATGCCTAAACTTAGCCTTAAACACTTCTGAGTGTTATTCTTGGAAAAATGTTGAAATTTGACATTTGAGAAACATGGATGAACGTCTAATTCTGACGTGAGACTGTGAGAGCTAGTTGAGAGCTGGTGGGCTGTTTCGTCACAACATTCTTTTGAAGACTGACTCCAGACAAAATGTTCTACTCAATGCCTTCTCAAATGGTGTTGATAAAGAATTAGGGGGTATTGTAGTGGCTTGGAAAAACAATCACATTTCTAAACGAGGCAAATCATTAGTAGGAAAACCTTGTCATCATTGTGATGTCGTCAAATTGTCTTTAGACATAGTATAGCGTTAACTATATAGCCAAGACTGAGGGGAGACACCGGATTTTAGCCAGCTAACTTTAGCATTGCTAAGTACTTTTGACAAACCTTGATAGCTAATTATAACATTGCCATCTGTCTAAAGTAAAATTGACGACATCATAGTGATGGCAAAGTTGTTTACTACTAATGATTTACTGTATTAACATTCACACCAGATTATCTCATATATGACACCAACACCACCATAACCTCTCTGTTACTCTACCAGATTATATCATATATAACACCAACACCACAATGACCTCTCTGTTACTCTACCAGATTA
This sequence comes from Salvelinus fontinalis, assembly GCF_029448725.1. Lineage (NCBI taxonomy): Eukaryota > Metazoa > Chordata > Actinopteri > Salmoniformes > Salmonidae > Salvelinus > Salvelinus fontinalis. The sequence continues at coordinate 3,109,922 of NC_074677.1, forward strand.
TATCATATATAACCCCAACACCACAATAACCTCTGTTACTCTACCAGATTTTATCACATATAACACCACAATAACCTCTGTTACTCTACCAGATTATATCATATATAACACCAACACCACAATAACCTCTGTTACTCTACCAGATTATATCATATATAACACCAACACCACAATAACCTCTGTTACTCTACCAGATTATATCATATATAACACCAACACCACAATAACCTCTGTTACTCTACCAGATGATATCATATATAACACCAACACCACAATAACCTCTGTTACTCTACCAGATTATATCATATATAACACCAACACCACAATAACCTCTGTTACTCTACCAGATTATATCATATATAACACCAACACCACAATAACCTCTGTTACTCTACCAGATTATATCATATATAACACCAACACCACAATAACCTCAGTTACTCTACCAGATTATATCATATATAACACCACAATAACCTCTGTTACTCTACCAGATTATATCATATATAACACCAACACCACAATAACCTCTCTGTTACTCTACCAGATGATATCATATATAACACCAACACCACAATAACCTCTGTTACTCTACCAGATTATATCATATATAACACCAACACCACAATAACCTCTGTTACTCTACCAGATTATATCATATATAACACCAACACCACAATAACCTCTCTGTTACTCTACCAGATTATATCATATATAACCCCAACACCACAATAACCTCTGTTACTCTACCAGATTATATCATATATAACCCCAACACCACAATAACCTCTGTTACTCTACCAGATTATATCATATATAACACCAACACCACAATAACCTCTCTGTTACTCTACCAGATTATACCATATATAACACCAACACCACAATGACCTCTGTTACTCTACCAGATTATATCATATATAACACCAACACCACAATAACCTCTGTTACTCTACCAGATTATATCATATATAACACCAACACCACAATAACCTCTGTTACTCTACCAGATTATATCATATATAACACCACAATAACCTCTCTGTTACTCTACCAGATTATATCATATATAACACCAACACCACAATAACCTCTGTTACTCTACCAGATTATATCATATATAACACCAACACCACAATAACCTCTGTTACTCTACCAGATTATATCATATATAACACCAACACCACAATAACCTCTCTGTTACTCTACCAGATTATATCATATATAACACCAACACCACAATAACCTCTGTTACTCTACCAGATTATATCATATATAACACCAACACCACAATAACCTCTGTTACTCTACCAGATTATATCATATATAACACCACAATAACCTCTGTTACTCTACCAGATTATCTCATATATGACACCAACACCACCATAACCTCTCTGTTACTCTACCAGATTATATCATATATAACACCAACACCACAATAACCTCTGTTACTCTACCAGATTATATCATATATAACACCAACACCACAATAACCTCTGTTACTCTACCAGATTATATCATATATAACACCAACACCACAATAACCTCTGTTACTCTACCAGATTATATCATATATAACACCAACACCACAATAACCTCTGTTACTCTACCAGATTATATCATATATAACACCACAATAACCTCTGTTACTCTACCAGATTATATCATATATAACACCAACACCACAATAACCTCTGTTACTCTACCAGATTATATCATATATAACACCAACACCACAATAACCTCTGTTACTCTACCAGATTATATCATATATAACACCACAATAACCTCTCTGTTACTCTACCAGATTATATCAAATATAACACCAACACCACAATAACCTCTCTGTTACTCTACCAGATTATATCATATATAACACCAACACCACCATAACCTCTGTTACTCTACCAGATTATATCATATATAACACCAACACCACAATAACCTCTCTGTTACTCTACCAGATTATATCATATATAACACCAACACCACAATAACCTCTGTTACTCTACCAGATTATATCATATATAACACCAACACCACAATAACCTCTGTTACTCTACCAGATTATATCATATATAACCCCAACACCACAATAACCTCTGTTACTCTACCAGATTATATCATATATAATACCACAATAACCTCTGTTACTCTACCAGATTATATCATATATAACACCAACACCACAATAACCTCTCTGTTACTCTACCAGATTATATCATATATAACACCAACACCACAATAACCTCTCTGTTACTCTACCAGATTATATCATATATAACACCACAATAACCTCTGTTACTCTACCAGATTATATCATATATAACACCAACACCACAATAACCTCTGTTACTCTACCAGATTATATCATATATAACACCACAATAACCTCTGTTACTCTACCAGATTATATCATATATAACACCAACACCACAATAACCTCTGTTACTCTACCAGATTATATCATATATAACACCAACACCACAATAACCTCTGTTACTCTACCAGATTATATCATATATAACACCAACACCACAATAACCTCTCTGTTACTCTACCAGATTATATCATATATAACACCACAATAACCTCTGTTACTCTACCAGATTATATCATATATAACACCAACACCACAATAACCTCTGTTACTCTACCAGATTATATCATATATAACACCACAATAACCTCTGTTACTCTACCAGATTATATCATATATAACACCAACACCACAATAACCTCTGTTACTCTACCAGATTATATCATATATAACACCAACAACACAATAACCTCTGTTACTCTACCATATTATATCATATATAACACCAACAACACAATAACCTCTGTTAATCCTCCAGATTATATCTTAAATAACCCAAACACGAAAATAACCACTAGGTTGCTGTAACTGATTATATCACATATAACGCTAACACCAGTGTCGTGTCTTAGGCATCATTAAACTGAAGATTTATTTATCAAATAACTCTCTGTAATTATTATTACACGATTAAACTGATTAATCATGTAACTGTAATTAACTAGTAAGTCAGTGGACCAAGGAAAATATTCAGATTACAAAGTTATAATTTTTCTAATATAACTTTCAGATATTTTAATATCTGATCAATTAGTCTTCGAATTAATTAATTATTATTTACCTCACGTTAGTCTCATTCTAAACGTCGTAAATTGTTGGTTATCTGCACGAACCCAGTCTTCACTATGAGTCATCCATACATCAATTGTCTTAAAATCATTTATTTACTAACTAAGTAATTCACAGAAATGCACAACAAACAGTAGATATGTTTACAAGGAAGTGATAGGAGATGGGGGCGTGCCCTAGTGGGCTAAACCGGCATGGCGGCTTGTTAGACAGAAGGGGAAGTGGGGATCGACTGAGAAGTCACTAAGAGTGATAATTATAACAATTGAAATGCTAATCCTTTGCACATGAACGCTCACTCATTCAGGAACAACTGCAATCAATATATATATTTACGCTCAGTGTGTCGTCGGGATCTCTGTTGAAAAGTTTGTTTCTGTTGCAGAGTCTGTCCGCCCTCTTTCGCTCTCTGTCGTGGGTAGAATGGATAGTTCAGAGTGACATTCATTCATGTCGTTATAGAATAGATGTTTCGGCGGTTGTCGGTCTTCGCGTTCAATGATACCGAATTCCTAGCTGCAGACTAGTAATTAATATCAAAGACTTGTTCTTATTCTGTCGGTATCGATAGTCTAAGAGTTTAACCACGTGGTATGGTTAAAAGATTCAGCCATCTACTCAAACCTTAACTTATACTCAGGTTTATGGTCTCTACTCAAATCTTGGCCTTCTCGTGGTAAGCTGGTCTGCAACCTTTAGCCATCTCGTAATTGATGTAAGCTCGGTCTGGTGATATAAAACCCCCACCTGGGTTTTCTTCGGGACTGAAGCTGGAGACTCATATCTGCCTCACTAGCTTTAAGCACCAGCTGTCAGAGCAGCTCACAGATTACTGCACCTGTACATAGCCCATCTATAATTTATATATATCTATAATTTAGCCCAAACAACGACCTCTTCCCCTACTGTATATATTTATTTATTTTGCTCCTTTGCACACCATTATTTCTATTTCTACTTTGCACATTCTTCCACTGCAAATCTACCACTCCAGTGTTTTACTTGCTATATTGTATTTACCTCGCCACCATGGCCTTTTTTTGCCTTTACCTCCCTTATCTCACCTCATTAGCTCACATTGTATATAGACTTATTTTTCTACTGTATTATTGATTGTATGTTTGTTTATTCCATGTGTAACTCTGTGTTGTTGTATGTGTCGAACTGCTTTGCTTTATCTTGGCCAGGTCGCAGTTGCAAATGAGAACTTGTTCTCAACTAGCCTACCTGGTTAAATAAAGGTGAAATAAAAAATAAAATAAAAAACATAGAAAAAGGCTGTCTGATGCCAGGTCTTGTCTGTGCCCCTGGGGGCCAATGACTTAGTGAAACGTTTTAGGGAATTGGAGTTTCCTTCATTAAACAGTCCAAAATCACATTACACAATTTCACAAACAGTATCATCCTCACTCATTCATCTTATACAACAATTAGATGTAAACCTCATATCCGAGGCTATTGTATAAACAGCGTTATGGTAATGTGGCCGTATTGTCTCCCATGAGTTTCACAAAATTGTACCAAACGGACCAGTTCGTAGCTGGATACTTCACCGATCTTTTATACCTTCTCAAGAACATAAATGTTGTTCGGAACTCCAGTTCTGTGAGGTGGAAGAACTTCCTTTGTTCTCTCTATGAAACTCACTCTCTCTCTATACTGTGGCCATGAGGAGATAATCTCCTCCAGGATTTTACGACCTCTCTGACCACAGCAGCCTGAGTGTAACAGACAGAGAGAGGGGGATGGTGCTCGCTGTACCCAAAGAGGGCAACGTCATGACACTACAAAAACCTTTCTTTTAATCTACCTGATTATATCATAAATAACCCTAACACCACAATAACCTCTCTGTTTAGCTACCTGATTATATCATATATAACACCAACACCACAATAACCTCTCTGTTACTCTACCATATTATATCATATATAACCCTAACTGCAACACCAAAAGAACCTCGGTTAATATACCTGATTATATCACTTTCTCACCCCTCCCCTGTGTGTGTGTGTGTGTGTGTGTGTGTGTGTGTGTGTGTGTGTGTGTGTGTGTGTGTGTGTGTGTGTGTGTTGCAGACATCTTGAAGTTCATGGTGATCTTTATCCTGGTGTTCCTGGCGTTTATGATCGGAATGTTCAACCTCTACTCCTACTACCTGGGGGCCAAGCAGAACGATGCCTTTACCACGTAAAACATTCACACACACAGTCCTACTACCTGGGGGCCAAGCAGAACGATGCCTTTACCACGTAAAACATTCACACACACAGTCCTACTACCTGGGGGCCAAGCAGAACGATGCCTTTACCACGTAAAACATTCACACACACACTCCTACTACCTGGGGGCCAAGCAGAACGATGCCTTTACCACGTAAAACATTCACACACACACTCCTACTACCTGGGGGCCAAGCAGAACGATGCCTTTACCACGTAAAACATTCACACATACAGTCCTACTACCTGGGGGCCAAGCAGAACGATGCCTTTACCACGTAAAACACACAGTCCTACTACCTGGGGGCCAAGCAGAATGATGCCTTTACCACGTAACACATACAGTCCTACTACCTGGGGGCCAAGCAGAACGATGCCTTTACCACGTAACACACACAGTCCTACTACCTGGGGGCCAAGCAGAATGATGCCTTTACCACGTAACACACAGTCCTACTACCTGGGGGCCAAGCAGAACGATGCCTTTACCACGTAACACACACAGTCCTACTACCTGGGGGCCAAGCAGAACGATGCCTTTACCACGTATCACACACAGTCCTACTACCTGGGGGCCAAGCAGAATGATGCCTTTACCACGTAACACACACAGTCCTACTACCTGGGGGCCAAGCAGAATGATGCCTTTACCACGTAACACACACAGTCCTACTACCTGGGGGCCAAGCAGAATGATGCCTTTACCACGTAACACACACAGTCCTACTACCTGGGGGCCAAGCAGAATGATGCCTTTACCACGTAAAACACACAGTCCTACTACCTGGGGGCCAAGCAGAACGATGCCTTTACCACGTAACACACACAGTCCTACTACCTGGGGGCCAAGCAGAACGATGCCTTTACCACGTAAAACATTCACACACACAGTCCTACTACCTGGGGGCCAATCAGAACGATGCCTTTACCACGTAACACACAGTCCTACTACCTGGGGGCCAAGCAGAACGATGCCTTTACCATGTAACACACAGTCCTACTACCTGGGGGCCAAGCAGAATGATGCCTTTACCACGTAACACACAGTCCTACTACCTGGGGGCCAATCAGAACGATGCCTTTACCACGTAACACACAGTCCTACTACCTGGGGGCCAAGCAGAATGATGCCTTTACCACGTAACACACAGTCCTACTACCTGGGGGCCAAGCAGAATGATGCCTTTCCCACGTAACACACACAGTCCTACTACCTGGGGGCCAAGCAGAATGATGCCTTTACCACGTAACACACAGTCCTACTACCTGGGGGCCAAGCAGAATGATGCCTTTACCACGTAAAACACACAGTCCTACTACCTGGGGGCCAAGCAGAATGATGCCTTTACCACGTAACACACACAGTCCTACTACCTGGGGGCCAATCAGAACGATGCCTTTACCACGTAACACACAGTCCTACTACCTGGGGGCCAAGCAGAATGATGCCTTTACCACGTAACACACACAGTCCTACTACCTGGGGGCCAAGCAGAATGATGCCTTTACCACGTAAAACACAGTCCTACTACCTGGGGGCCAAGCAGAATGATGCCTTTACCACGTAACACACACAGTCCTACTACCTGGGGGCCAAGCAGAACGATGCCTTTACCACGTAACACACACAGTCCTACTACCTGGGGGCCAAGCAGAGCGATGCCTTTACCACGTAACACACAGTCCTACTACCTGGGGGCCAAGCAGAACGAGGCCTTTACCACGTAACACACAGTCCTACTACCTGGGGGCCAAGCAGAATGATGCCTTTACCACGTAACACACAGTCCTACTACCTGGGGGCCAAGCAGAACGATGCCTTTACCACGTAACACACAGTCCTACTACCTGGGGGCCAAGCAGAACGATGCCTTTACATTCACACACAGTCCTACTACCGGGGGGCCAAGCAGAACGATGCCTTTACATTCACACACAGTCCTACTACCTGGGGGCCAAGCAGAACGATGCCTTTACCACGTAACACACAGTCCTACTACCTGGGGGCCAAGCAGAATGATGCCTTTCCCACGTAACACACACAGTCCTACTACCTGGGGGCCAAGCAGAACGATGCCTTTACCACGCATTACATTCACACACAGTAACAACTTCCATGCAGCCTTTAGCTCAGCAGGCTAACTCAGATGGTTTCAACCCAGTCCGTTACATAGGCCTTTATTTTCATTCTAATGATGTTTTATTTCCAGTGGTGCTTCAAATAACATCACCATCCTCCTCCCTTCTATTTCCCCCCCCCCTTCCCTCCCTCCAGTCTCGAGGAGAGCTTTAAGACTCTGTTCTGGGCGATCTTCGGCCTGTCGGAGGTGAAGTCGGTCGTCATTAACAACGATCACAAGTTCATTGAGAACATCGGCTACGTCCTGTATGGCGTTTATAATGTTACCATGGTGATCGTTCTGCTGAACATGCTGATCGCTATGATAAACAGCTCTTTCCAGGAGATAGAGGTACACACACACCCCCCACTACTGATGCTACCAGACTCTTAATAGGATCGGTAAATACTGCAACATTTAAGAACTTGCCCCCTAATCCCTCTGTTCCAAAACGTGTCAATATTGGACTATAAATTGTGCCTCCCTGTATTATACTGATGCTAAAATGTTTATTCTACTGAGCCATTTACTTTGTGTTTATATTCTTATATTTTATTATTTCTTATTGTTACATTGTTGAGAAGGAACCCGGAAGTAAGCATTTCATTGGACGATGTATACCATGTGTGTCCCGTACATATGATAAATAAAACTTGAAACACACCCATGCAAGCACACACATACGCACACTCAAATACATGCCTGACACACACACAGAGGCCCTGGCATTGTACGGTCTCATCAGTCAGACTCTCCTAAACCTGTTTAATGCTCTCTCCTTCCTTCTTCTCTGTTCTTCTCTCTGTCCTTCTCTCTCTCTCCACGCTCTCTGTTCTCTCCTCTCGCTCTCTCTTTCATTCTCTTACCTTCCTTCTCTCTCTCTCTCGCTCTCCTCTCTCTCTCTCTTCTCTATCTCCTTCCTTCTCTCTCTCTCTTCTCTCTCCTCTCTCTCTCTCTCCTTCTCTCTCTCTCTTCTCTCTCTCTCTCCTCTCTCTCTCTCTCCTTCTCTCTCTCTCTCTCCCTCTCTCTCTCTCTCTCTCTCTCTCCTTCTCTCTCTCTCCTTCCTTCTCTCTCTACCTGTTTACAGGATGATGCTGATGTGGAGTGGAAGTTTGCCCGTGCCAAGCTGTGGTTCTCCTACTTTGAGGAAGGCAGGACCCTGCCCGTCCCATTTAACCTGGTTCCTAGTCCTAAAGCAACGCTGGGCCTGGCCACTGCTGTGAGAGCGCTGCTGCTACACAGCCACACACAGCCACCTGACGGGGCGCAGCTCAACCAGGTACACACACAAACACACTTTTCTCTGTTCATCCACTGTATTAGCCTCTAGTTATGGTAGATCTAGGTTCTGTATCAGCCTCTAGTTATGGTAGATCTAGGTTCTGTATCTGCCTCTAGTTATGGTAGACCTCGGTCCTGTATCAGCCTATAGTTATGGTAGACCTCGGTCCTGTATCAGTCTCTAATTATGGTAGACCTCGGTCCTTTATCAGTTTCTAGTTATGGTAGACCTAGGTCCTGTATCAGTCAATCAATCAATCAATCAAGTTTATTTTATATAGCCCTTTGTACATCAGCTAATATCTCGAAGTGCTGTACAGAAACCCAGCCTAAAACCCCAAACAGCAAGCAATGCAGGTGTAGAAGCACGGTGGCTAGGAAAAACTCCCTAGAAAGGCCAAAACCTAGGAAGAAACCTAGAGAGGAACCAGGCTATGAGGGGTGGCCAGTCCTCTTCTGGCTGTGCCGGGTGGAGATTATAACAGAACTATGCCAAGATGTTCAAAATGTTCATAAGTGACAAGCATGGTCAAATAATAATCAGGAATAAATGTCAGTTGGCTTTTCATAGCCGATCATTAAGAGTTGAAAACAGCAGGTCTGGGACAGGTAGGGGTTCCATAACCGCAGGCAGAGCAGTTGAAACTGGAACAGCAGCAAGGCCAGGTGGACTGGGGACAGCACGGAATCATCATGCCCGGTAGTCCTGACGTATGGTCCTAGGGCTCAGGTTCTCAGAGAGAGAGAAAGAAAGAGAGAACGAGAGAATTAGAGAGAGCATACTTAAATTCACACAGGACACTGGATAAGACAGGAGAAGTACTCCAGGTATAACCAACTGACCCTAGCCCCCCGACACAAACTACTGCAGCATAAATACTGGAGGCTGAGACAGGAGCGGTCAGGAGACACTGTGGCCCCATCCGATGATACCCCCGGACAGGGCCAAACAGGAAGGATATAACCCCACCCACTTTGCCAAAGCACAGCCCCCGCACCACTAGAGGGAAAACTTCAACCACCAACTTACAATCCTGAGACAAGGCCGAGTATAGCCCACAAAGATCTCCGCCACGGCACAAACCAAGGGGGGGCGCCAACCCAGACAGGAAGATCACGTCAGTAACTCAACCCCCTCAAGTGACGCACCCCTCCTAGGGACGGCATGAAAGAGCACCAGTAAGCCAGTGACTTAGCCCCTGTAATAGGGTTAGAGGCAGAGAATCCCAGTGGAGAGAGGAGAACCGGCCAGGCAGAGACAGCAAGGGCGGTTCGTTGCTCCAGAGCCTTTCCGTTCACCTTCACACTCCTGGGCCAGACTACACTCAATCATTTGACCTACTGAAGAGATAAGTCTTCAGTAAAGACTTAAAGGTTGAGACCGAGTCTGCGTCTCTCACATGGGTAGGCAGACCGTTCCATAAAAATGGAGATCTATAGGAGAAAGCCCTGCCTCCCGCTGTTTGCTTAGAAATTCTAGGGACAATTAGGAGGCCTGCGTCTTGTGACCGTAGCGTACGTATAGGTATGTACGGCAGGACCAACTCAGAAAGATAGGTAGGAGCAAGCCCATGTAACGCTTTATAGGTTAACAGTAAAACCTTGAAATCAGCCCTTGCCTTAACAGGAAGCCAGTGTAGGGAAGCTAGCACTGGAGTAATATGATCAAATTTCTTGGTTCTAGTCAGGATTCTAGCAGCCGTGTTTAGCACTAACTGAAGTTTATTTAGTGCTTTATCCGGGTAGCCGGAAAGTAGAGCATTGCAGTAGTCTAACCTAGAAGTAACAAATGCATGGATTAATTCTCTAGTTATGGTAGACCTAGGTCCTGTACCAGTCTCTAGTTATGGTAGACCTCGGTCCTTTATCAGTTTCTAGTTAAGGTAGACCTCGGTCCTGTATCAGTTTCTAGTTATGGTAGACCTAGGTCCTGTATCAGCCTCTAGTTATGGTAGACCTCGGTCCTGTATCAGTTTCTAGTTATGGTAGACCTAGGTCCTGTATCAGTCTCTAGTTATGGTAGACCTCGGTCCTGTATCAGTCTCTAGTTATGGTAGACCTCGGTCCTGTATCAGTTTCTAGTTATGGTAGACCTAGGTCCTGTATCAGTCTCTAGTTATGGTAGACCTCGGTCCTGTATCAGTCTCTAGTTATGGTAGACCTAGGTCCTTTATCAGCCTCTAGTTATGGTAGACCTCGGTCCTGTATCAGTCTCTAGTTATGGTAGACCTAGGTCCTTTATCAGCCTCTAGTTATGGTAGATCTAGGTCCTGTATCAGCCTCTAGTTATGGTAGACCTCGGTCCTGTATCAGCCTCTAGTTATGGTAGACCTCGGTCCTGTATCTGCCTCTAGTTATGGTAGACCTCGGTCCTGTATCTGCCTCTAGTTATGGTAGACCTCGGTTCTGTATCTGCCTGTAGTTATGGTAGACCTCGGTCCTGTATCAGTCTGTAGTTATGGTAGACCTAGGTTCTGTATCTGCCTCTAGTTATGGTAGATCTAGGTCCTGTATCAGCCTCTAGTTATGGTAGACCTCGGTCCTGTATCAGTCTCTAGTTATGGTAGACCTAGGTCCTGTATCAGCCTCTAGTTATGGTAGACCTAGGTCCTTTATCAGCCTCTAGTTATGGTAGACCTAGGTCCTTTATCAGCCTCTAGTTATGGTAGACCTCGGTCCTGTATCAGTCTGTAGTTATGGTAGACCTAGGTTCTGTATCTGTCTCTAGTTATGGTAGACCTAGGTTCTGTATCTGCCTGTAGTTATGGTAGACCTCGGTCCTGTATCAGCCTCTAGTTATGGTAGACCTAGGTTCTGTATCTGCCTGTAGTTATGGTAGACCTAGGTTCTGTATCTGCCTCTAGTTATGGTAGACCTCGGTCCTGTATCAGCCTCTAGTTATGGTAGACCTCGGTCCTGTATCAGTCTCTAGTTATGGTAGACCTCGGTCCTGTATCAGCCTCTAGTTATGGTAGACCTAGGTTCTGTATCTGCCTCTAGTTATGGTAGACCTAGGTCCTGTATCAGTCTCTAGTTATGGTAGACCTAGGTCCTGTATCAGTCTCTAGTTATGGTAGACCTCGGTCCTGTATCAGTCTCTAGTTATGGTAGACCTAGGTCCTGTATCAGCCTCTAGTTATGGTAGACCTCGGTCCTGTATCAGTCTCTAGTTATGGTAGACCTAGTGCAACATGGCGCCGACAGAGACGGTCGCCTTGCTTCGAATTCTTAGGAAACTACAGTCGTGGCCAAAAGTTGAGAATGACACCAATATAATTTTTCAGAAAGTCTGCTGCCTCAGTTTGTATGATGGCTTTTTGCATATACATATACATATATATTTGCATATAACTAAGTGGCTCGGGGAACAAAACATCTATATTTTGGGTCCATGGCCAGGAAACTCCCCAGACCTTAATCCCATTGAGAACTTGTGTTCAATCCTCAAGAGACGGGTGGACAAACAAAAACCCACAAATTCTAACAAACTCCAAGCATCGATTATGCAAGAATGGGCTGCCATCAGTCAGGATGTGGCCCAGAAGTTAATTGACAGCATGCCAGGGCGGATTGCAGAGGTCTTGAAAGAGAAGGGTCAACACTGCAAATATTGACTCTTTGCATCAACTTCATCTAATTGTCAATAAAAGCCTTTGACACTTATGAAATGCTTGTAATTATACTTCAGTATTCCATAGTAACATCTGACAAAGATATCTAAAGACACTGAAGCAGCAAACTTTGTGGAAATTAATATTTGTGTCATTCTCAAAACTTTTGGCCACGACTGTGTACAGTACTTAGTTTTTTTATGTATACTTTATTACATTGTTACCCCAGGAAATCTTAAGTCTCATTACATACAGCTGGGAAGAACTATTGGATATAAGAGCAACGTCAATTTACCAACATTAAGACCAGGAATACGACTTTCCCGAAGCGGATCCTCTGTTCAAACCACCACCCAGGACAATGGATCGGATCCCAGCAGGCGACCCAAAACAACGGCGCCGCAGAAAGGGCAGACAGAGCGGCCTCCTGGTCAGGCTCCGTAGACGTGCACATCGCCCACTGCTCCAGAGTATACTACTCGCCAATGTCCAGTCTCTTGACAACAAGGTAGGCGAAATTCGAGCAAGGGTTGCCTTCCAGAGAGAACTCAGAGATTGTAACATTCTCTGTTTCATGGAAACATGACTCTCTCGGGATATGTTGTCGGAATCGTTTCAGCCACCGGGCTTCTCCGTGCATCGCGCCGACAGAGATAAACACCTCTCTGGGAAGAGGAAGGGCGGGGGTGTATGCTTCATGATTAACGACTCATGGTGTAATCATAACAACATACAGGAACTCAAGTCCTTCTGCTCACCCAACCTAGAATTCCTTACAATCAAATGCCGGCCATATTACCTATTAAAGAGAATTCTCGTCAGTTATAGTCACAGCGGTGTACATTCCCCCTCAAGCAGACACCAAGACGGCCCTCAAGGAACTTCACTGGACTCTATGTAAACAGGAAACCATATATCCTGACGCTGCATTTATTGTAGCTGGGGATTTTAACAAGAAAATTTGAGAACAAGGCTACCTAAATTCTATCAGCATATTTACTGCACTACGTGCAGGGGTAATACCCTCGAACACTGCTACTCTAACTTCCGCAATGCATACAAGGCCCTCCCCTGCCCTCCCTTCAGCAAACCACGACGCCATCTTGCTCCTACCGTCTTATAGGCAGAAACTCAAACAGGATGTACCAGTGATGAGACGCTTCAAGATTGTTTTTAATCACGCGTACTGGAATATGTTGCGGTCAGCCTCAGAGAACAACATCGACCTATACGCTGACCCGGTGAGTGAGTTCATCAGGAAGTGTATAGGAGATGTTGTACTGTGACTATTAAAACCCTAACCAGAAACCGTGAACGGATGGCGGCATTTGTGCAAAACTGAAAGTATGATCCACCGCATTTAACCTTGGAAAGAGGGCCAGGAATATGGCTGAATATAAACAGCTAACAAGGACTGTGCCCCCTCCTCCACGTGAGAAAACGTGAGAAAAACATTTAAACGTTTTAACCCTCTCAAGGCTGCTGGCCCAGACGGCATCCCCAGCCGTGTCCTCAGAACATGCTCAGAATGCCCTGCCGTGCTGTATTCCATGGAGGAAAATGCCCTGCGTAGAAGAGAAGTCCAGGTCACAAAAAAAGTCCTCAGGTCATCTTGGAACAAAGCTGTCCTCTCCAACTCTTCCTCTGAAGTAGCTAGGCTAATTATTGAAGCAATGATGGCTTAGCAAGGCTTCTAATTGGCTAATTATTGAAGCAATGATGGCTTAGCAAGGCTTCTAATTGGCTAAAACAAAAATCGGTTACTTTAGTTGACTACAGCATAAAAGGTCGAACTATTTCAGTGACCCTGAAATGTTGTTTCTTCTACGTTTGCACATGAAAGTAACAAGTGTTTGATGCAATAGAAAACACCACGGGGTCATCAACCAAGGCTGCAGCAAAAGGTTAATGTTTATAATACCTGGTTTTAAGAGGTTGTTAGACTGGGATAAATAAAGATAAAGAAGCGTACCAATTCATCACCACGGTTTCAAACTTGAAACACATCATAGGAGTTGACCATTGGTCTGGAAACCAACCGTTTCCTGGGGCAGAGCAACAACGCACGACACCCAAATGTGAAGAGATGACGTTCAACTGTGCAACGACAGGAAATAAGGTTGTGATGCATTAGGGTTCGTATTATTGGATTTATAAATGGTGGAGACAAGCACTGACTGCCGATCACTACATTGACCAATGCGTTGTAACCTGTTTTTCACTGGTTTATAATGCATTTACAAATGATTAAATAACCATTAATAATGTAATTATAAACCTTCTGGTAAAGTGTTACCAATAACGGTAATAGGTATTTAAATAGCATTAATATACTAATCGTAATAAGTATTTAATACTGTGTCTCTGTGTGTTTCAGCTGGGAGACAGTACAGCTTCAGGATACAGCAACTCTCCGAGACCCACCAGATACCAGGTAACATACACCAGGATTATTTATGTTCATGAGCACAGCCTTATTTCTATTACAGCATATTGGATGACTGTCATTCATATTCACCCAGTTCAATGTAACAGTGATAGGTTTAGGTTACTATCATTCATATTCACCCAGTTCAATGTAACAGTGATAGGTTTAGGTTACTGTCATTCATATTCCATTCACCCAGTTCAATGTAACAGTGATAGGTTTAGGTTACTGTCATTCATATTCACCCAGTTCAATGTAACAGTGATAGGTTTAGGTTACTGTCATTCATATTCACCCAGTTCAATGTAACAGTGATAGGTTTAGGTTACTGTCATTCATATTCACCCAGTTCAATGTAACAGTGATAGGTTTAGGTTACTGTCATTCATATTCACCCAGTTCAATGTAGCAGTGACAGGTTTAGGTTACTGTCATTCATATTCACCCAGTTCAATGTAACAGTGATAGGTTTAGGTTACTGTCATTCATATTCACCCAGTTCAATGTAACAGTGATAGGTTTAGGTTACTGTCATTCATATTCACCCAGTTCAATGTAACAGTGATAGGTTTAGGTTACTGTCATTCATATTCACCCAGTTCAATGTAACAGTGATAGGTTTAGGTTACTGTCATTCATATTCACCCAGTTCAATGTAACAGTGATAGGTTTAGGTTACTGTCATTCATATTCACCCAGTTCAATGTAACAGTGATAGGTTTAGGTTACTGTCATTCATATTCACCCAGTTCAATGTAGCAGTGACAGGTTTAGGTTACTGTCATTCATATTCACCCAGTTCAATGTAACAGTGATAGGTTTAGGTTACTGTCATTCATATTCCATTCACCCAGTTCAATGTAACAGTGATAGGTTTAGGTTACTGTCATTCATATTCACCCAGTTCAATGTAACAGTGATAGGTTTAGGTTACTGTCATTCATATTCACCCAGTTCAATGTAACAGTGATAGGTTTAGGTTACTGTCATTCATATTCACCCAGTTCAATGTAACAGTGATAGGTTTAGGTTACTGTCATTCATATTCACCCAGTTCAATGTAACAGTGATAGGTTTAGGTTACTGTCATTCATATTCACCCAGTTCAATGTAACAGTGATAGGTTTAGGTTACTGTCATTCATATTCACCCAGTTCAATGTAACAGTGATAGGTTTAGGTTACTGTCATTCATATTCACCCAGTTCAATGTAGCAGTGACAGGTTTAGGTTACTGTCATTCATATTCACCCAGTTCAATGTAACAGTGATAGGTTTAGGTTACTGTCATTCATATTCCATTCACCCAGTTCAATGTAACAGTGATAGGTTTAGGTTACTGTCATTCATATTCACCCAGTTCAATGTAACAGTGATAGGTTTAGGTTACTGTCATTCATATTCACCCAGTTCAATGTAACAGTGATAGGTTTAGGTTACTGTCATTCATATTCACCCAGTTCAATGTAACAGTGATAGGTTTAGGTTACTGTCATTCATATTCACCCAGTTCAATGTAACAGTGATAGGTTTAGGTTACTGTCATTCATATTCACCCAGTTCAATGTAACAGTGATAGGTTATGGGTTAACTGCCTTGTTCAGGGGCAGAACAGATATTTACTTTGTCAGCTCGGCGATTCAATCTAGCAACCTTTCAGTTACCGGCCCAATGCTTTAACCACTAGGCTACCTGCCGCCTCTAACCACTAGGCTACCTGCCGCCTCTAACCACTAGGCTACCTGCCGCCTCTAACCACTAGGCTACCCGCCGCCTCTAACCACTAGGCTACCCGCCGCCTCTAACCACTAGGCTACCCGCCGCCTCTAACCACTAGGCCACCCGCCGCCTCTAACCACTAGGCCACCCGCCGCCTCTAACCACTAGGCCACCCGCCGCCTCTAACCACTAGGCCACCCGCCGCCTCTAACCACTAGGCCACCCGCCGCCTCTAACCACTAGGCCACCCGCCGCCTCTAACCACTAGGCCACCCGCCGCCTCTAACCACTAGGCCACCCGCCGCCTCTAACCACTAGGCCACCCGCCGCCTCTAACCACTAGGCCACCCGCCGCCTCTAACCACTAGGCCACCCGCCGCCTCTAACCACTAGGCTACCCGCCGCCTCTAACCACTAGGCTACCCGCCGCCTCTAACCACTAGGCTACCCGCCGCCTCTAACCACTAGGCTACCCGCCGCCTCTAACCACTAGGCTACCCGCCGCCTCTAACCACTAGGCTACCCGCCGCCTCTAACCACTAGGCTACCCGCCGCCTCTAACCACTAGGCTACCCGCCGCCTCTAACCACTAGGCTACCTGCCGCCCCATCTAAGGTGCAAGCATTAGTCCAACAGTTGCAAACGAAAGTTTTTATTGGACCAATTCAGCTATGTTAATCCCCGTTTCATTCCGTTTGAGAAACGTTTTTCAACAGAATATGCAGAATGAATACACCCCTAATCACAGGCAAACACAGTTCATTTTGTAGCGGCCACATACAAACAGCATGATCACTTTCACGTTGTAATTCCTTCTCTGATCTACACGCTCTCCTCCTCTAAACTTTTCCCTTCGCTTGTGGACTTCAGTGCGCAACACATCAGCTGTATGTGACCAGGTGAAAAAACTTTTCCAAGCCAAAGCTTCATATCATACCCTCTAACTGCTACACAGCCTACATCGTTGTCACCATATTATCTAATGTTATAGTCAACATAGCTAACAGAACTAATGCATTAGTAAACGCGCTACAATCATGCAGTACAGTCAGCAAGCAGTTTAGCAGTTACACCGGAGTGCCCTGGTGGCAATAAATGAATACAACCAAAAGCTTACCTGGTGCTATCCGCAGTCCTGCCTGCTACTGGTTACTTGTAAGAGTTCCAGTGTTGGATAGCCAGTTAGCTAACGTAGCATCCCTCTCTGTTTTGAGCCGGGTGTTTGATTAGGCTAAACCAGCTAGCTAGATAAAGTAGCTAAGTAAGTAAAAGTGAGAAAAAAAATACTACGAAATATAGCTAGCTCTCTCTCTCCCTTTCTCTTGCCTCTCAATAATTCTTAAAGAAATGTATTTGTTCAGAACTGTTCAACTATTGTATTTCTCTCGCTTCGAGTCAACTACTCACCTCATGTTATGCACTGCAGTGCTAGCTAGCTGTAGCTTAGGCTTTCAGTACTAGATTCATTCTCTGATCCTTTGATTGGGTGGACAACATATCAGAACTTTTGCACCATGAACTGACAAGTTAGAGGACGTCCTCTGGAAGTTGTCATAATTATGGAAGGGGGATGAGAACAATGAGCCTCCTAGGTTTGTATTGAAGTCAATGTACCCAGAGGAGGACGGAAGCTAGCTGTCCTCCGGCTACACCATGGCGCTACCCTACAGAGTGCTGTTGAGGCTACTGTAGACCTTCTTTGCAAAACAGTGTGTTTTAATCAATTATTTGGTGACGTGAATATGCAGTATTTGGTATATTTTCATCCCAAAAAATGTAATGTTTTACTATTTACATTTTTATGAAAATCACTGAAGAGGATGGTCCTCCCCTTCCTCCTCTGAGGAATCGCCACTCACTCACTCACTCACTCACTCACTCACTCACTCACTCACTCACTCACTCACTCACTCACTCACTCACTCACTCACAATAATGAATGTATATTTTGTAAGTTTCTCTGTTCAGTTTGTGTGTGTGTATGTTGCAGAAGATCATGAAGCGCCTTATAAAACGTTACATCATCAAAGCCCAGACGGACAAAGAAAATGACGAGATCAACGAAGGTGACTGACAAACACACACACACACACACACAGACACACACAGACACACTTCAGTCAGAAGCAATGCCGAGTAGTTTTGAAACTTTACTCAACGTGAACTGTGTGTCTCTGTGTGTGTGTGTGTGTGTGTGTGTGTGTGTGTGTGTGTCTCTGTGTGTGTGTGTGTGTGTGTGTGTCTCTGTGTGTGTGTGTGTGTGTGTCTCTGTGTGTGTGTGTCTCTGTGTGTGTGTGTGTGTGTCTCTGTGTGTGTGTGTGTGTGTCTCTGTGTGTGTGTGTGTGTGTCTCTGTGTGTGTGTGTGTGTGTGTGTGTGTGTGTGTGTGTGTGTGTGTGTGTGTGTGTGTGTGTGTGTGTGTGTGTGTGTGTGTGTGTGTGTGTGTGTGTAGGTGAGCTGAAAGAGATTAAGCAGGATATCTCCAGTCTGCGTTATGAGCTGCTGGAGGACAAGAATCACAACATGGAGGAGCTGCAGGAGCTTCTGGGGAGGCTGAGAGAGACTGACAACACACACCACACAGAGGAACACACACAATAACACACACACACCACAGAGCAACACACACACCACACAGAGGAACACACACAATAACACACCACACAGAGTAACACACACAACACACAGAGGAACACACACAATAACACACCACACAGAGTAACTCACACACCACACAGAGTAACTCACACACCACACAGAGCAACACACACACCACACAGAGTAACACACACACCACACAGAGGAACACACACAACACACAATAACACACCACACAGAGTAACACACACAACACACAATAACACACAATAACACACCACACAGAGGAACACACACACCACACAGAGGAACACACACACCACACAGAGGAACACACACAATAACACACCACACAGAGTAACTCACACAATAACACACCACACAGAGTAACTCACACACCACACAGAGGAACACACACAATAACACACCACACAGAGTAACTCACACACCACACAGAGGAACACACACAATAACACACCACACAGAGTAACTCACACACCACACAGAGTAACACACACAACACACAACACACACAATAACACACCACACAGAGGAACACACACACCACACAGAGGAACACACACAATAACACACCACACAGAGTAACACACACACCACACAGAGTTACACACACACCACACAGAGGAACACACACAATAACACACCACACAGAGGAACACACCACACAGAGTAACACACACAATAACACACCACACAGAGTAACACACACAATAACACACCACACAGAGTAACTCACACACCACACAGAGTAACACACACACCACACAGAGTAACACACACAATAACACACCACACAGAGTAACTCACACACCACACAGAGTAACACACACACCACACAGAGGAACACACACAATAACACACACACACCACAGAGCAACACACACAATAACACACCACACAGAGGAACACACACAATAACACACCACACAGAGTAACACACACAATAACACACCACACAGAGTAACACACACAATAACACACCACACAGAGTAACTCACACACCACACAGAGTAACACACACACCACACAGAGTAACACACACAATAACACACCACACAGAGTAACTCACACACCACACAGAGTAACACACACACCACACAGAGGAACACACACAATAACACACCACACAGAGTAACTCACACAATAACACACACACCACACAGAGTAACACACACAATAACACACCACACAGAGTAACTCACACACCACACAGAGTAACACACACACCACACAGAGTAACACACACACCACACAGAGTAACACACACAATAACACACCACACAGAGTAACTCACACACCACACAGAGGAACACACACACCACACAGAGGAACACACACAATAACACACCACACAGAGTAACACACACACCACACAGAGTAACACACACAATAACACACATACACTACACAGAGTAACACACACACCACACAGAGTAACACACACAATAACACACACACCACACAGAGTAACACACAACAACAACACACCACACAGTAACACACACACCACACAGAGTAACACACACACCACACAGAGTAACACACACACCACACAGAGTAACACACACACCACACAGAGTAACACACACACCACACAGAGTAACACACACACCACACAGAGTAACACACACACCACACAGAGTAACACACACACCACACAGAGGACTGCGGATAGCACCAGTAGCGGGCAGGACTGCAGATAGCACCAGTAGCGGGCAGGACTGAGGATAGCACCAGTAGCGGTGCAGGACTGCGGATAGCACCAGTAGCGGTGCAGGACTGCGGATAGCACCAGTAGCGGTGCAGGACTGCGGATAGCACCAGTAGCAGGCAGGACTGCGGATGGCACCAGTAGCAGGCAGGACTGAGGATAACACCAGTAGCAGGCAGGACTGCGGATAGCACCAGTAGCAGGCAGGACTGAGGATAACACCAGTAGCAGGCAGGACTGCGGATAGCACCAGTAGCAGGCAGGACTGCGGATAGCACCAGTAGCGGTGCAGGACTGCGGATAGCACCAGTAGCAGGCAGGACTGCGGATAGCACCAGTAGCGGTGCAGGACTGCGGATAGCACCAGTAGCGGGGCAGGACTGCGGATAGCACCAGTAGCGGGGCAGGACTGCGGATAGCACCAGTAGCGGGGCAGGACTGCGGATAGCACCAGTAGCAGGCAGGACTGAGGATAACACCAGTAGCAGGCAGGACTGCGGATAGCACCAGTAGCAGGCAGGACTGCGGATAGCACCAGTAGCGGTGCAGGACTGCGGATAGCACCAGTAGCGGTGCAGGACTGAGGATAACACCAGTAGCAGGCAGGACTGCGGATAGCACCAGTAACGGTGCAGGACTGCGGATAGCACCAGTAGCGGGGCAGGACTGCGGATAGCACCAGTAGCAGGCAGGACTGCAGATAGCACCAGTAGCGGGGCAGGACTGCGGATAGCACCAGTAGCAGGCAGGACTGCAGATAGCACCAGTAGCGGGCAGGACTGCGGATAGCACCAGTAGCGGGCAGGACTGCGGATAACACCAGTAGCGGGGCAGGACTGAGGATAGCACCAGTAGCGGTGCAGGACTGCGGATAACACCAGTAGCGGGGCAGGACTGAGGATAGCACCAGTAGCAGGCAGGACTGCGGATGGCACCAGTAACGGTGCAGGACTGAGGATAGCACCAGTTAAAGGCAGGACTGCGGATAGCACCAGTAGCGGTGCAGGACTGCGGATAGCACCAGTTAAAGGCAGGACTGCAGATAGCACCAGTAGCGGGCAGGACTGCGGATAGCACCAGTAGCGGGCAGGACTGCGGATAGCACCAGTAGCGGGGCAGGACTGCGGATAGCACCAGTAGCAGGCAGGACTGCGGATAGCACCAGTAACGGTGCAGGACTGCGGATAGCACCAGTAGCAGGCAGGACTGCGGATGGCACCAGTAGCAGGCAGGACTGCGGATAGCACCAGTAGCGGGGCAGGACTGCGGATAGCACCAGTAGCGGGCAGGACTGCGGATGGCACCAGTAGCAGGCAGGACTGCGGATAGCACCAGTAGCGGTGCAGGACTGCGGATAGCACCAGTAGCGGGTATTTTCACCAAACTTTGATGCCTTCCACCGCGGGGTGAGGACAGGCCCTCCGCTGACAACCGCTCTGCGACATAAATAAATGAGCGGTGCACTAGAAGCAAGGGATTCCATAGCAAGGACGTGTGGCTGCCCCGAAGACAAACCCTCAATCTTCTTTTAAGAACCCCCCCAGAACAGACCATAGACACAACAGCATCATCCGAAAGTGAGTCCGGATCAACCCCGTATACTGCAACTCAGACTCCGCCGAAGTACAGGCACCCACGAGAGGAAGGCCAAATTCAGTCCCACAAAGCCTTCTAAGGAAGCTTACACACTAGAGAGAGAGCGAGAGAGAGAGAGTTTGTAGGCATCTGGCACGAGACATTTTGCCCTCCAATGTAAAAAAAAGAAAAGAAATGCGTGAATTGTTCTGTTCAGCTCGAGGTGAAGAACATTCCTCTGGTTTTTCACCTGTGGAGGCGGGGCTTCCGGTGAGGCATGGTGTTCATTGGCCTTGTCAGGCGTGATTCTAATGTTCTTCACCTGTGGAAGGCGGGGCTTCTGGTGAGGCATGGTGTTCATTCACCTTGTCAGGTGTGATTCTAATGTTTTTCAGTAGAAGGATCTAGCGCGCAAACTCCCCATAGCTGTGTTGAACCAAGTGGACCGACTGAAAAGGAACCAGCAAAACACATACAGGGACTTCTGCAGTAGACATGCCACTGACAGCAACTTAACATGTGCTGCACTTCAGCCAAAAACATGAGGATGCTTTATTGTGCTGTAATCCAGGGGACATGACACCTACAAGTCAAAGAGACAGGCTCTTACCATTTAGATCAGCTATTCCCTAACTGGGGTACTCACTGTACGCCAAATAAAAAATGTGATTCACTTTTTTCCCCCACATTTTCAAACAGTCCATTTATATTTTCCAACAGGGCTATACATTTGGGTAAGGTTTTTTCCTCGCCAGAGTCGCCTTGTTTCACTGCCAAAAATACAATGTAACCATCTAAGTGTTCAGAGAAATTACAACACAATGTCAAATACAGGAAGCCTAGCCAAATAATTAACGTCCAATCACATTAACCGTTACTCTCTGCGGGAATTCCACTAACGATCCGTATGTAGCTGCTGCTCATGTTGATATCTGTACTATTGGCGCAAAAGCCATGACAGGGAGACATAGTGGAGTGCAAGCAGTTTCTCCCGATGCCACTTGGGTACACTGCAGCATCCACCGAGAGGCTCTTGCTGCCAAGGGAATGCCTGACAGCTTGAAAGATGTTTTGGACACTACAGTGAAAATGGTTCACTTTGTTAAAGCAAGTCCCCTGAACTCTTGTGTATTTTCTGCATTATGCAATGATATGGGCATGTAACACTTTTACAACATACAGAAGTGCGCTGGTTATCAAGGGACAAATTATTGACACGTTTTTTTTAAATTGAGAGACGAGCTTAAAGTTTTCTTTACTGACCATAACTTTCACTGTCTGACCGCTTGCATGATGTCGAGTTTCTCACACGACTGGCCTACCTGGGGGAGTTTTTTTCTCGCCTGAATGATCTGAATCTAGGATTACAGGGACTCTCCACAAATGTATTCAATGTGCAGGACAAAATTTAGGCTATGATTAAGAAGTTGGAGCTCTTCTATTTCCATCATTGTATGATTATTTTCTGTGCAAATGAACTCAAGCTTACGGACAATGTCAAATGTGATATAGGTACTTTCCCGAAATGTTACGCAGGTACTTTCCCGAAACGGAAGACACAACTGGATTCGTTATGCCTTTCATGTCCTGCCTCCAGTCCACTTACCGATATCTGAACAGGAGAGCCTCATCGAAATAGCAACAAGCGGTTTTGTGAAAATAGAATTTAATCAGAAGCCACTGCCAGATTTCTAGATTGGGCTGCGCTCAGAGTTTCCTGCCTTGGCAAATCGCACTGTTAAGACTCTGATGCCCTTTGCAACCACGTACCTATGTGAGAGTAGATTCTCGGCCCTCACTAGTATGAAAACTAAATACAGGCACAGACTGTGTGTGGGAAATGAGACATGTGTATCCTTTCAAACACACCCTTCTCATTAACTTGTGGTGAGTTATTCACAATTTTCAGTTAACAAATAAGGTTTTATTTTTAAGTTAGTTAAATAAAGAGCAAAATGATTGATTATTATTATATTATTATTTGTGCCCTGGTCCTATAAGAGCTCTTTGTCACTTCCTGCGAGCCGGGTTGTGACAAAAACTCTCACTCATTCTAATGTTTAATAAATGTATCGTATAGTGTGTGTGTGTGGCGGGCTTACAACAATGATGGCAAAAAACAACATTCGAGAGTGCGCTGACCCTGGTGCTAGAGGGGGTACAGCTGGAGGTTGAATGTTTAAAGGGGTACAGCTGGAGGTTGAATGTTTAAAGGGGTACAGCTGGAGGTTGAATGTTTAAAGGGGTAGGGACTATAACAAGTTTGGGAACCACTGAGCTAGATTGTGTTTTTAGTGCTTTATTTTTTAGTGTGTAGTCAATAAAATATTTTTATCAAAAAATATGTTTTGTTTGTGATTTTTCTGTCCTGCATAGTTCCCTCTACAGGAGGGTTTGATACTGGAAGTCCTGCCACTCATTTAGACGCTAGTTCAGAAATGACTGCTCCCACACAGGTACTTTACATTCATTGTATTGAATCACTGTAATATCAAGTCCAGTCACCACACTAGTACATTGATGTAGCCTATGAAATGGCCAACTTAAAATATGAGGTGATTAAAAAAGGCCTTAAAATGCCCAAAATAGTCAACTATATTCCACAAATGATACAAAACAAGGTCAAGGAGCATAATGTAAGAAATACTGTGTTCATATTCAATCCTTTTCAATGAAGTCACTAACAGGGATGTAAACTAATTTGTTCAAAACATTTGAGAGAAATTAGCGTTTTGTGCGTATGGCACATTTCTGTGATTTTATTTCAGCTCATGGATCAACACTTTACATGTTGTGTTTATATTTTTGGTTCAGAATAGTTTGTAAACCGTTCTGAAGCTACAGACTTTTCTTTTCATGAGAAGAATGATTTTCGGGATGTCTCCTGGTCTGATAAACACCTCTCTGTCACCTTTCACCTCAGATGGGATGTCTCCTGGTCTGATAAACACCTCTCTGTCACCTTTCACCTCAGATGGGATGTCTCCTGGTCTGATAAACACCATTCTAGCTCTGTCACCTTTCACAGCAGATGGGAAGTCTCCTGGTCTGATAAACACCATTCTAGCTCTGTCACCTTTCACAACAGATGGGAAGTCTCCTGGTCTGATAATCACCTCTCTATCTCTGTCACCTTTCACCTCAGATGGGATGTCTCCTGGTCTGACCAACACATCTCTAGCTCTGTCACCTTTCACCGCAGATGGGATGTCTCCTGGTCTGACAAACACCTCTCTATCTCTGTCACCTTTCACCTCAGATGGGATGTCTCCTGGTCTGACCAACACTGCTCTAGCTCTGTCACCTTTCACCTCAGGTGAGATGTCTCCTGGTCTGATAAACACCTCTCTATCTCTGTCACCTTTCACCCCAGATGGGACGTCTCCTGGTCTGATAAACACCTCTCTATCTCTGTCACCTTTCACCACAGATGGGATGTCTCCTGGTCTGATAAACACCTCTCTATCTCTGTCACCTTTCACCTCAGATGGGATGTCTCCTGGTCTGATACACACCGCTCTAGCTCTGTCACCTTTCACCTCAGATGGGGAAGTGCGACATCGGCGGATGTGGTGGATTGAGGTGCAGCCCAGGTTAAAAATAAAAATCTCTAGCTTAAACTGACATATTTGGGAATTTTAAAATTATTTTTTACTTCCATTGATGCATTGATGTAGATAGAGAGAAAGCTAAAAGAGGTGTAGATTTAAAGCTGGACTCGTGAAGCCCTCCGGGACCGGGTCCGCCTCCGGGACCGGGACCGGGTCCGCCTCCGGGACCGGGTCCGCCTCCGGGACCGGGTCCGCCTCCGGGACCGGGTCCGCCTCCGGGACCGGGTCCACTGATGGCGATGACCTGGAAGGGTACATCCGTTTCTGTGAGGATCTCGTTATTCCCCAAAAGAAAGTCAACATCTCCCCCAGTAATAAACTGTGGGTAACTCGGGTATTAAAAGAGCTCCTCAACCAGAGAAAACACGTGTTTTAATCAGGTGGCAGTAAAGAGGAAAGGACAAATATCCAGAGGCAAAAATGAAGGAGTGCAACGTAGCATACAAAGACACATTAGAAAACCTTCCTGGGCTACAAACCAAAGAGACATTGTATGACCATCGAAATGACCAGGTTTGACATGTGTGATTTTACATCGCAGCAGAAAGTGGCCTTGGACAGTATAGACAGCATACCAGCTGTTGGTATACAGATCTCTGTGAATGACGTCAAGCAATACTTTCAACGTGTCGACCCAGGAAAACCATATGGTCCAGACGGCGTCAGCAGCAAGGCACTTCAGGCGCAGACCAGCCGGCATTACCGTTCCAGAAGCTGTTCCAGCTGAACACTGGGATAATTACAAAGTTATGTTAGAAGTCACTGATTGTCCGAATAGCTAAAAACAACAGGCCAAAAGAAAAGAACGATTTACGTCCTGTAGCCCTGACAACCGCCCCCCCCAAATTTAAAATAAACAAATTCTCATCCCAATTAGACTCAAACCAATTGTCATACCGTGCCTCCAGGGGTGTTGATGATGTGTTACTGGTCATGCTGAACAATATCTACCAACATTTAGAAAAGGCAAATAGCCTAGTGGAAATTGTATTCATTGACTTCAGGAGTGTGTTTAAAACCATCCAACCCCACCTACTGTTGGATAAGCTGGTGAAATTGGGTGTGAACTCTCAACTGATCAAGTGGATAAATAGTTTCATTGTGAACAGTACTCAACAAGTGAAGTTTAACTCTGCATCTAGAACGGTGAATAAGGGAGCCCCTCAAGGTTGCGTACTTTCACAGACACTGTACACAAACGATTGTCAAGCCTCTGACTCAGCCCACACGTTCCAAAATATTTCGATGACACCACTGTTGTGGGTTACCCAGACCAAGCCTCAAGGTTTTCACAGAGAAACGTCAAAATTCATCCAGTGGTGTGCAGATAACTTTCTTGAAATAAACGTTAAGAAAACAAAAGAGATACATTGATTTGAGAAGGAACAAAACACCACTACCCCTTACGAAGATCACTGGGGAATTAGTCCATAGAGACTCATTGCCTGCGTCAGTAATGGGTCTGCGGTCAGACGACCTCCACTCATCACTGTCAAACGCTCCCTAAAACACTTCAGCGAGCAGGCCTTTCTAATCGACCTTGCCCGGGTATCCTGGAAGGATATTAACCTCATTCCATCAGTAGAGGATGCCTAGTTATTCTTTAAAAGTGCTTTCCTCACCATCTTAAATAAGCATGCCCCTTTCAAAACATGTAGAACTAAGAACAGATATAGCCCTTGGTTCTGTCCAGACCTGTTTTCTTTGTGACTTGCGGTAACTCTGTTGTTCTAAATCAATAATTGTTTAGTGGTCTGAGAATGTGGGAAACATGACCTTGGTTGACCACATGGTTTCCCATTAATACAGTGAATTTATAGGATTCTTCCCACCATATGATTGATATATCAAGGTATGGAAAAGTTGCATTTGTCCTGATGTGAAAATGTGCTTAAGAATTCTACAGCTTGGCTCCCGAGTGGTGCAGCGGTCTAAGGCACTGCATCTCAGTGCTTGAGGCGTCCTCACCGGATGGTCTGGGATCCTGGGTGCCTCACCGGATGGTCTGGGATCCTGGGTGCCTCGCCGGATGGTCTGGGATCCTGGGTGCCTCGCCGGATGGTCTGGGATCCTGGGTGCCTCGCCGAATGGTCTGGGATCCTGGGTGCCTCGCCGGATGGTCTGGGATCCTGGGTGCCTCGCCGGATGGTCTGGGATCCTGGGTGCCTCGCCGGATGGTCTGGGATCCTGGGTGCCTCGCCGGATGGTCTGGGATCCTGGGTGCCTCGCCGGATGGTCTGGGATCCTGGGTGCCTCGCCGGATGGTCTGGGATCCTGGGTGCCTCGCCGGATGGTCTGGGATCCTGGGTGCCTCACCGGATGGTCTGGTAGAGGTCAAGTGTCCTTATGGTGCAACAGACCTTACCGTTGAAGAGGCAGTGAAGTCGAAGAATTTCTATATCAAGGAGCGATGGTCTTACAGCCACCGTAAAGACCATCCTTACTGGTACCAGGTCCAAGGTCTGCTTCACATCACTGGAAGGGACACCCGCTTCTTCATTGTGTGGACAACCAAAGCCTCCGTCACCTTCCAGCGTGACGACCTCTGACAGACTCATATTGCTCCTCCTGTCAATACCTGTTTTCAGAGAAGCCAATGGTCCAAAAATATTCCACATAGTTCATATGTAACAGTTTCCGTCCCTCTCCTCGCCCCTACCTGGGCTCAAACCAGGGACCCTCTGCACACAAAGACAACAGCCTCCCTCAAAGCATCGTTACCCATCGCGCCACAAAAGCCGTGGCCCTGCAGAGCAAGGGGAACAACTACTTCGAGGTCTCATAGCGAGTGACATCACCGATTGAAACACTATCAGCGCGCACCACCGCTAACTAGCTAGCCATTTCACATACACACAAACTAGGCTCCCAGAATATGTTACATTACATACAAGTTTTGCTCAAAGCAGCCAACTAAAGTAATGTAGTTCATTTTATCATGGGCACAGTGTGAATTTATATCTGTGATGTTCAAATTATTTATTACCCCCCGTGTCTTACATGTTGAAGGCCCCAGTCATCCCTGCCTGTATCTGGCCTCGTTGAAAAACAAGTGAACAATGAATAAAGAGCATACACAAACAATAGGCTCACTGAGCAAAAATATAAATGCAACATGTAAAGTGTTGGTCCCATGTTTCACGAGCTGAAATAAAACATCCCAGACATGTTCCATAGGCACAAAAAGCTTATTTCTCACAAATGAGTTGACATCCCTGTTAGTGAGCATTTCTCCTTCGCCAAGATAATCCATCCACCTGACAGGTGTGGCATTTCAAGAAGCATGATCATTACACAGGTGCACCTTGCGCAGGGGACAATAAAAGGCCACTCTAAAATGTGCAGTTTTGTCACACAACACAATGCCACAGATGCCAAGTTGAGGGAGCGTGCAATTGGCATGCTGACTGCAGGAATGTTGCCAGAGTATTGAATGTTAATTTCTCTACCTTAAGCCACCTCCAGCATCGTTTTAGGGAATTTGGCAGTACGTCCAACAGGCCTCACAAACACAGACCACGTGCAACCACGCCAGGCAAGGACCTCAACATCCGACTTCTTCACCTGCGGGATCGTCTGAGACCAGCCACCCGGACAAGCTGATGAAACTGGGTTTGGACATTCCTGCTGGAATGGAGGAATGATCTGGAATGCTTCACTAGATTCAGGACAGTCTAGACCAGGGATCATCAACTAGATGATCAGGACAGTCTAGACCAGGGATCGTCAACTAGATGATCAGGACAGTCTAGACCAGGGATCATCAACTAGATGATCAGGACAGTCTAGACCAGGGATCATCAACTAGATTCAGGACAGTCTATTCCAGGGATCATCAACTAGATTATCAGGACAGTCTAGACCAGGGATCATCAACTAGATGATCAGGACAGTCTAGACCAGGGATCGTCAACTAGATTATCAGGACAGTCTAGACCAGGGATCGTCAACTAGATTATCAGGACAGTCTCGACCAGGGATCGTCAACTAGATTATCAGGACAGTCTAGACCAGGGATCGTCAACTAGATTATCAGGACAGTCTAGACCAGGGATCGTCAACTAGATTATCAGGACAGTCTCGACCAGGGATCGTCAACTAGATTATCAGGACAGTCTCGACCAGGGATCATCAACTAGATTCAGGACAGTCTAGACCAGGGATCATCAACTAGATTATCAGGACAGTCTAGACCAGGGATCATCAACTAGATTATCAGGACAGTCTAGACCAGGGATCGTCAACTAGATTATCAGGACAGTCTAGACCAGGGATCGTCAACTAGATTATCAGGACAGTCTCGACCAGGGATCGTCAACTAGATTATCAGGACAGTCTAGACCAGGGATCGTCAACTAGATTATCAGGACAGTCTAGACCAGGGATCGTCAACTAGATTATCAGGACAGTCTCGACCAGGGATCGTCAACTAGATTATCAGGACAGTCTAGACCAGGGATCATCAACTAGATTCAGGACAGTCTAGACCAGGGATCATCAACTAGATTATCAGGACAGTCTAGACCAGGGATCATCAACTAGATGATCAGGACAGTCTCGACCAGGGATCGTCAACTAGATTATCAGGACAGTCTCGACCAGGGATCGTCAACTAGATTACCAGGACAGTCTCGACCAGGGATCGTCAACTAGATTATCAGGACAGTCTAGACCAGGGATCGTCAACTAGATTATCAGGACAGTCTAGACCAGGGATCGTCAACTAGATTATCAGGACAGTCTAGACCAGGGATCGTCAACTAGATTATCAGGACAGTCTAGACCAGGGATCGTCAACTAGATTATCAGGACAGTCTAGACCAGGGATCGTCAACTAGATTATCAGGACAGTCTCGACCAGGGATCATCAACTAGATTATCAGGACAGTCTAGACCAGGGATCGTCAACTAGATTATCAGGACAGTCTAGACCAGGGATCATCAACTAGATGATCAGGACAGTCTAGACCAGGGATCGTCAACTAGATTATCAGGACAGTCTCGACCAGGGATCATCAACTAGATTCAGGACAGTCTAGACCAGGGATCGTCAACTAGATTATCAGGACAGTCTAGACCAGGGATCATCAACTAGATGATCAGGACAGTCTAGACCAGGGATCGTCAACTAGATTCTCAGGACAGTCTAGACCAGGGATCGTCAACTAGATTCTCAGGACAGTCTAGACCAGGGATCGTCAACTAGATGATCAGGACAGTCTAGACCAGGGATCGTCAACTAGATTATCAGGACAGTCTCGACCAGGGATCATCAACTAGATTCAGGACAGTCTAGACCAGGGATCGTCAACTAGATTATCAGGACAGTCTAGACCAGGGATCATCAACTAGATGATCAGGACAGTCTAGACCAGGGATCGTCAACTAGATTCTCAGGACAGTCTAGACCAGGGATCGTCAACTAGATTCTCAGGACAGTCTAGACCAGGGATCGTCAACTAGATTATCAGGACAGTCTAGACCAGGGATCGTCAACTAGATTATCAGGACAGTCTAGACCAGGGATCGTCAACTAGATTATCAGGACAGTCTAGACCAGGGATCGTCAACTAGATTATCAGGACAGTCTCGACCAGGGATCATCAACTAGATTCAGGACAGTCTAGACCAGGGATCATCAACTAGATTCAGGACAGTCTAGACCAGGGATCATCAACTAGATTCAGGACAGTCTAGACCAGGGATCATCAACTAGATTCAGGACAGTCTAGACCAGGGATCATCAACTAGATTCAGGACAGTCTAGACCAGGGATCATCAACTAGATTCAGGACAGTCTAGACCAGGGATCATCAACTAGATTCAGGACAGTCTAGACCAGGGATCATCAACTAGATTCAGGACAGTCTAGACCAGGGATCATCAACTAGATTCAGGACAGTCTAGACCAGGGATCATCAACTAGATTCAGGCCTCCCGAGTGGCGCAGTGGTCTAAAGGCACTGCATCGCAGTAGCTAGCCGTGCCACTGGGGATCCTGGTTCGAGTCCAGGCTCTGTCGCAGCTGGCCGCTCCTGGGAGACCCATGGGGCAGCGCACAATTGGCCTAGCGTCACCCGGTTAGAGGAGGGTTTGGCCGGAAGGGATGTCTTTGTCCCCTAGCGACTCCTGTGGCGGGCCGGGCGCATGCATGCTGACACGGTCACCAGGTGTACAGAGGAGGAAAATACAAAGAAAAAAACCAACCGGTCTTTTTCTACCACCATCTTTGAAATGCAGAGAAAGAGAAAGGTCATAGTTCTAGCCATCATCTGGTTGTAATTCCGATAGTGTCCACAGGATGGCAGCAGTGTATGTGCAAAGTTTCAGATGGATAACGTGAAAAACAAGATTTTTAGCGTGAAGTCCCCAAGTACATTTGGGCAAATCGTGAAGGAGACATTCGCATTAATATTACATTTTTCTGAAAGAATATCATCAAATCGGACTGAATTAGCTTTCCAAGTATTAGTAGCCATATTATAAGTTCAATATTTACAAAACACCCAGTTTTCATAATTCTGAATATCCTTACAATTTTTGTCCAAAATGAAAAGCCATGCTGTCGTACAAGGTTAGAAGCTACATTTTACAAAAAATAAATGGTTTCCGGATACTCCTGTAAAGCCCAGCTCATTGTAATCTAGCTAGCTTTGTTTGACAAAGATAGTCGTTCAAGTGATGGCCGCCCGCGTCATCGGCGTGTCACGAAGGCGTCGCTCTCTGACCAAATATGGTGTCCTATAGGATATACTACACCCCTAATGAAAGCTTTCTTAGTGTCCAACAAGCTTTCTCTACCCCTAACCTCGTTCTGAACACCTCCAAAATAAAGTGGTTTGGTAAGAAGAACGCCCCTCTCCCCACAGGTGTGATTACTACCTCTGAGGGTTTAGAGGTTGAGGTAGTCACCTCATACAAGTACTTGGGAGTATGGCTAGACGGTACACTGTCCTTCTCTCAGCACATATCAAAGCTGCAGGCTAAAGTTAAATCTAGACTTGGTTTCCTCTATCGTAATCGCTCCTCTTTCCCTCTTAGGCCTCACTCCCCCCTATCTGAGATATCTACTGCAGCCCTCATCCTCCTCATACAACACCCGTTCTGCCAGTCACATTCTGTTAAATGTCCCCAAAGCACACACATCCCTGGGTCGCTCCTCTTTTCAGTTCGCTGCAGCTAGCGACTGGAACGAGCTGCAACAAACACTTAAACTGGACAGTTTTATCTCCATCTCTTCATTCAAAGACTCAATCGTGGACACTCTTACTGACAGTTGTGGCTGTTTTGTGTGATGTATTGTTGTCTCTACCTTCTTGATCTTTGTGTTGTTGACTTTGCCCAATAATGTCTGTACCGTGTTTTTGTGTTAGTTATCTTTATGTAGTGATGTGTGTTTTGTCCTATATTTGTTGTATAATTTAAATCCCAGGCCGCCGTCCCCGCAGGAGACCTTTTAGTAGGCCGTCATTGTAAATAAGAATTTGTTCTTAACTGACTGGCCTGGTTAAATAAATGAAATGCATTGGTGTCTATGGGAGATATACTGTATATAGATGAACTGGCTGAGACTCTCCACAACAGCAACATAGTAGCTCATTTTGACTCATTTACATTTATTCAGCAGTCATTTCCACGGAAACCATATATCCAGCTTCACATCTTTGTGCGTTTCACTTGTTTACAGATGACGTCACGTAAATAGAATGTTCTTTATCAAGGGTTAGAAAACAAGAACATGTCCTGGGGAAGAAGGGGATTGGCCGAGAGCTTAGACAGGAGTGATGTCATAAATAAAGGCCCACCTACTCTGTAAAATGAAGATTCCACCAATCCTACAGCATTATAGAAGGTACCAATAGATCAGCTCCACACCTGGAGATAAGCAGCATGGCCGGTTGGCTTGGTTCCCATCTAAAGACTTGATATAGGTGAGTGAACTCTGGCCAATCAATCAATGAACAAACTACAAGGGAGAGCCAGCAGAACTGCAGACCTGTCAATGTGTTCACATACACAACATATGGTGCCTCAGAGGAGCTGGGGTGGTCTGCAGTGGGCATGTGAGTGAGTCTAGGGGGCATTCTCCATCTTACTTGGCTTTTAACATAATCTCCAATACTCTGGGTACACACACAGCGTCTGTAACAGTTCCCTTTATAAACATCAGTGACATTATGGACTCTGGTCTAAACTAACTACCTGGTCGCAATAAATAGAGAGAGATGGAGAGGGGTGTTATACTCTGGGAGGGGAGTGAGTCCTGCCTCACCCCTTTAAGGGAGAGTGTCCGTGTGGTGGGCCAGCTAATCACAGAAGCATGATGAAAAGGTTTCCACCAATCAGATCAGCTTGCCGACGGCTGCAGCCAACCACAGCATGGCCTGGTGAGAGCGTTGTCCAATCAGAGCAGCATGGTGACAGGCTTCTCCAGGAACTTCCTGAACTCTGCGAGCCACTGAGCGCCGATCGCTCCGTCCACCACGCGATGGTCACAACTCAACGTCACCGACATCATGCTGGCCACGTCAAACCTACACACACACACACACACACACACACACACACACACACACACACACAC
This sequence comes from Salvelinus fontinalis, assembly GCF_029448725.1. Lineage (NCBI taxonomy): Eukaryota > Metazoa > Chordata > Actinopteri > Salmoniformes > Salmonidae > Salvelinus > Salvelinus fontinalis. The sequence goes on from NC_074677.1 coordinate 3,144,572, forward strand.
ACACACACACACACACACACACACACACACACACACACACACACACACACACACACACACACACACACACGACAGAGCACAGAATGATCACCATTAGTTTTAAAAGCCCTATCCCTAACCCGTCAATATCATGACGTCACATTAAATCATGTCAATGAGGACACCTTCGCTTCAACCTGTCAATCTAACCAGTGCTCGTCAACCAGGCCTACTGCATCTCTGGAGGTGCTGAAACCATTAGTTTGACACCCCTTATATTGACCATTGTAGTACAGTGTATATGCCCCCTGTATATAGTGCAGTCTAGCATAGTACAGTGCAGTCTAGCATAGTAAAGTACAGTGTAGTCTAGCATAGTAAAGTACAGTGTAGTCTAGCATAGTAAAGTACAGTGCAGTCTAGCATAGTAAAGTACAGTGCAGTCTAGCACAGTAAAGTACAGTGTAGCATAGTAAAGTACAGTGTAGTCTAGCATAGTAAAGTACAGTCTAGCATAGTAAAGTACAGTGCAGTCTAGCATAGTAAAGTACAGTGCAGTCTAGCACAGTAAAGTACAGTGCAGTGCAGTCTAGCATAGTAAAGTACAGTGCAGTGCAGTCTAGCATAGTAAAGTACAGTGCAGTCTAGCATAGTAAAGTACAGTGCAGTCTAGCATAGTAAAGTACAGTGCAGTCTAGCATAGTAAAGTACAGTGCAGTCTAGCATAGTAAAGTACAGTGCAGTCTAGCATAGTAAAGTACAGTGCAGTCTAGCATAGTAAAGTACAGTGTAGTCTAGCATAGTAAAGTACAGTGTAGTCTAGCATAGTAAAGTACAGTGCAGTCTAGCATAGTAAAGTACAGTGCAGTCTAGCATAGTAAAGTACAGTGCAGTCTAGCATAGTAAAGTACAGTGCAGTCTAGCATAGTACAGTGCAGTCTAGCATAGTAAAGTACAGTGCAGTCTAGCATAGTAAAGTACAGTGCAGTCTAGCATAGTCAAGTACAGTGCAGTCTAGCATAGTCAAGTACAGTGCAGTCTAGCATAGTCAAGTACAGTGCAGTCTAGCATAGTAAAGTACAGTCTAGTCTAGTAAAGTACAGTGCAGTCTAGCATAGTAAAGTACAGTGCAGTCTAGCATAGTAAAGTACAGTACAGTCTAGCATAGTAAAGTACGGTGCAGTCTAGCATAGTAAAGTGCAGTCTAGCATAGTAAAGTACAGTACAGTCTAGCATAGTAAAGTACAGTACAGTCTAGCATAGTAAAGTACAGTGCAGTCTAGCATAGTAAAGTACGGTGCAGTCTAGCATAGTAAAGTACAGTGCAGTCTAGCATAGTAAAGTACAGTGCAGTCTAGCATAGTAAAGTACAGTACAGTCTAGCATAGTAAAGTACAGTGCAGTCTAGCATAGTAAAGTACAGTGCAGTCTAGCATAGTAAAGTACGGTGCAGTCTAGCATAGTAAAGTGCAGTCTAGCATAGTAAAGTACAGTGCAGTCTAGCATAGTAAAGTACAGTGTAGTCTAGTAAAGTACAGTGTAGTCTAGCATAGTAAAGTACAGTGCAGTCTAGCATAGTAAAGTACAGTGTAGTCTAGCATAGTAAAGTACAGTGCAGTCTAGCATAGTAAAGTACAGTGTAGTCTAGCATAGTAAAGTACAGTGCAGTCTAGCATAGTAAAGTACAGTGCAGTCTAGCATAGTAAAGTACAGTGTAGTCTAGCATAGTAAAGTACAGTGTAGTCTAGCATAGTAAAGTACAGTGCAGTCTAGTCTAGTAAAGTACAGTGCAGTCTAGCATAGTAAAGTACAGTGTAGTCTAGCATAGTAAAGTACAGTGCAGTCTAGCATAGTAAAGTACAGTGCAGTCTAGCACAGTAAAGTACAGTGTAGCATAGTAAAGTACAGTGTAGTCTAGCATAGTAAAGTACAGTCTAGCATAGTAAAGTACAGTGCAGTCTAGCATAGTAAAGTACAGTGCAGTCTAGCACAGTAAAGTACAGTGCAGTGCAGTCTAGCATAGTAAAGTACAGTGCAGTCTAGCATAGTAAAGTACAGTGCAGTCTAGCATAGTAAAGTACAGTGCAGTCTAGCATAGTAAAGTACAGTGCAGTCTAGCGTAGTAAAGTACAGTGCAGTCTAGCATAGTAAAGTACAGTGCAGTCTAGCATAGTAAAGTACAGTGTAGTCTAGCATAGTAAAGTACAGTGCAGTCTAGCATAGTAAAGTACAGTGCAGTCTAGCATAGTAAAGTACAGTGCAGTCTAGCATAGTAAAGTACAGTGCAGTCTAGCATAGTAAAGTACAGTCTAGTCTAGTAAAGTACAGTGCAGTCTAGCATAGTAAAGTACAGTGCAGTCTAGCATAGTAAAGTACAGTGCAGTCTAGCATAGTAAAGTACAGTGCAGTCTAGCATAGTAAAGTACAGTCTAGTCTAGTAAAGTACAGTGCAGTCTAGCATAGTAAAGTACAGTGCAGTCTAGCATAGTAAAGTACAGTACAGTCTAGCATAGTAAAGTACGGTGCAGTCTAGCATAGTAAAGTGCAGTCTAGCATAGTAAAGTACAGTACAGTCTAGCATAGTAAAGTACAGTACAGTCTAGCATAGTAAAGTACAGTGCAGTCTAGCATAGTAAAGTACGGTGCAGTCTAGCATAGTAAAGTACAGTGCAGTCTAGCATAGTAAAGTACAGTGCAGTCTAGCATAGTAAAGTACAGTACAGTCTAGCATAGTAAAGTACAGTGCAGTCTAGCATAGTAAAGTACAGTGCAGTCTAGCATAGTAAAGTACGGTGCAGTCTAGCATAGTAAAGTGCAGTCTAGCATAGTAAAGTACAGTGCAGTCTAGCATAGTAAAGTACAGTGTAGTCTAGTAAAGTACAGTGTAGTCTAGCATAGTAAAGTACAGTGCAGTCTAGCATAGTAAAGTACAGTGTAGTCTAGCATAGTAAAGTACAGTGCAGTCTAGCATAGTAAAGTACAGTGTAGTCTAGCATAGTAAAGTACAGTGTAGTCTAGCATAGTAAAGTACAGTGCAGTCTAGCATAGTAAAGTACAGTGCAGTCTAGCATAGTAAAGTACAGTGCAGTCTAGCATAGTAAAGTACAGTGTAGTCTAGCATAGTAAAGTACAGTGCAGTCTAGCATAGTAAAGTACAGTACAGTCTAGCATAGTAAAGTACGGTGCAGTCTAGCATAGTAAAGTGCAGTCTAGCATAGTAAAGTACAATACAGTCTAGCATAGTAAAGTACAGTACAGTCTAGCATAGTAAAGTACGGTGCAGTCTAGCATAGTAAAGTACAGTGCAGTCTAGCATAGTAAAGTACAGTGCAGTCTAGCATAGTAAAGTACAGTGTAGTCTAGCATAGTAAAGTACAGTGCAGTCTGGCATAGTAAAGTACAGTGCAGTCTAGCATAGTAAAGTACAGTGCAGTCTAGCATAGTAAAGTACAGTGCAGTCTAGCATAGTAAAGTACAGTGCAGTCTAGCATAGTAAAGTACAGTGCAGTCTAGCACAGTAAAGTACAGTGCAGTCTAGCATAGTAAAGTACAGTGCTGTCTAGCATAGTAAAGTACAGTGCAGTCTAGCATAGTAAAGTACAGTGCAGTCTAGTACAGTGTAGTCTAGCATAGTAAAGTACAGTGCAGTCTAGCATAGCAAAGTACAGTGCAGTCTAGCATAGTAAAGTACAGTACAGTCTAGCATAGTAAAGTACAGTGCAGTCTAGCATAGTAAAGTACAGTGCAGTCTAGTACAGTGCAGTCTAGCATAGTAAAGTACAGTGCAGTCTAGCATAGTAAAGTACAGTGCAGTCTAGCTTAGTAAAGTACAGTGCAGTCTAGCATAGTAAAGTACAGTGCAGTCTAGCATAGTAAAGTACAGTGCAGTCTAGCATAGTAAAGTACAGTGTAGTCTAGCATAGTAAAGTACAGTGCAGTCTAGCACAGTAAAGTACAGTGCAGTGCAGTCTAGCATAGTAAAGTACAGTACAGTCTAGCATAGTAAAGTACAGTGTAATGCAGTCTAGCATAGTAAAGTACAGTGTAGTCTAGCATAGTAAAGTACAGTGTAGTCTAGCATAGTAAAGTACAGTGTAGTCTAGCATAGTAAAGTACAGTGCAGTCTAGCATAGTAAAGTACAGTGCAGTCTAGCATAGTAAAGTACAGTGCAGTCTAGCATAGTAAAGTACAGTGCAGTCTAGCATAGTAAAGTACAGTGCAGTCTAGCATAGTAAAGTACGGTGCAGTCTAGCATAGTAAAGTACAGTGCAGTCTAGCATAGTAAAGTACAGTGCAGTCTAGCATAGTAAAGTACAGTGCAGTCTAGCATAGTAAAGTACAGTGCAGTCTAGCATAGTAAAGTACAGTGCAGTCTAGCACAGTAAAGTACAGTGCAGTGCAGTCTAGCATAGTAAAGTACAGTGCAGTCTAGCATAGTAAAGTACAGTCTAGCATAGTAAAGTACAGTGTAATGCAGTCTAGCATAGTAAAGTACAGTACAGTCTAGCATAGTAAAGTACAGTGTAGTCTAGCATAGTAAAGTACAGTGTAGTCTAGCATAGTAAAGTACAGTGCAGTCTAGCATAGTAAAGTACAGTGCAGTCTAGCATAGTAAAGTACAGTGCAGTCTAGCATAGTAAAGTACAGTGCAGTCTAGCATAGTAAAGTACAGTGCAGTCTAGCATAGTAAAGTACAGTGCAGTCTAGCATAGTAAAGTACGGTGCAGTCTAGCATAGTAAAGTACAGTGCAGTCTAGCATAGTAAAGTACAGTGCAGTCTAGCATAGTAAAGTACAGTGCAGTCTAGCATAGTAAAGTACAGTGCAGTCTAGCACAGTAAAGTACAGTGCAGTCTAGCACAGTAAAGTACAGTGCAGTGCAGTCTAGCATAGTAAAGTACAGTGCAGTCTAGCATAGTAAAGTACAGTGCAGTCTAGCATAGTAAAGTACAGTGCAGTCTAGCATAGTAAAGTACAGTGCAGTCTAGCATAGTAAAGTACGGTGCAGTCTAGCATAGTAAAGTACAGTGCAGTCTAGCATAGTAAAGTACAGTGCAGTCTAGCATAGTAAAGTACAGTGCAGTCTAGCATAGTAAAGTACAGTGCAGTCTAGCATAGTAAAGTACAGTGCAGTCTAGCACAGTAAAGTACAGTGCAGTGCAGTCTAGCATAGTAAAGTACAGTGCAGTCTAGCATAGTAAAGTACAGTCTAGCATAGTAAAGTACAGTGTAATGCAGTCTAGCATAGTAAAGTACAGTGTAGTCTAGCATAGTAAAGTACAGTGTAGTCTAGCATAGTAAAGTACAGTGCAGTCTAGCATAGTAAAGTACAGTGCAGTCTAGCATAGTAAAGTACAGTGTAGTCTAGCATAGTAAAGTACAGTGTAGCATAGTAAAGTACAGTGTAGCATAGTAAAGTACAGTGCAGTCTAGCATAGTAAAGTGCAGTGCAGTCTAGCATAGTAAAGTACAGTGTAGTGCAGTCTAGCATAGTAAAGTACAGTGCAGTCTAGCATAGTAAAGTACAGTGTAGTCTAGCATAGTAAAGTACAGTGCAGTCTAGCATAGTAAAGTACAGTGCAGTCTAGCATAGTAAAGTACAGTGTAGTCTAGCATAGTAAAGTACAGTGTAGTCTAGCATAGTAAAGTACAGTGTAGTCTAGCATAGTAAAGTACAGTGCAGTCTAGTACAGTGCAGTCTAGTACAGTGCAGTCTAGCATAGTAAAGTACAGTGCAGTCTAGTACAGTGCAGTCTAGTACAGTGCAGTCTAGCATAGTAAAGTACAGTGCAGTCTAGCATAGTAAAGTACAGTGCAGTCTAGTACAGTGCAGTCTAGCATAGTAAAGTACAGTACAGTCTAGCATAGTAAAGTACGGTGCAGTCTAGCATAGTAAAGTACAGTGCAGTCTAGCATAGTAAAGTACAGTGCAGTCTAGCATAGTAAAGTACAGTGCAGTCTAGCATAGTAAAGTACAGTGCAGTCTAGCATAGTAAAGTACAGTGCAGTCTAGCATAGTAAAGTACAGTCTAGCATAGTAAAGTACAGTGTAGTCTAGCATAGTAAAGTACAGTGCAGTCTAGCATAGTACAGTGCAGTGCAGTCTAGCATAGTAAAGTACAGTCTAGCATAGTAAAGTGCAGTGCAGTCTAGCATAGTAAAGTACAGTGCAGTGCAGTCTAGCATAGTAAAGTACAGTGCAGTCTAGCATAGTAAAGTACAGTGCAGTCTAGCATAGTAAAGTACAGTGCAGTCTAGCATAGTAAAGTACAGTGTAGTCTAGCATAGTAAAGTACAGTGCAGTCTAGCATAGTAAAGTACAGTGCAGTCTAGCATAGTAAAGTACAGTGTAATGCAGTCTAGCATAGTAAAGTACAGTCTAGCATAGTAAAGTACAGTGCAGTCTAGCATAGTAAAGTACAGTCTAGCATAGTAAAGTACAGTGCAGTCTAGCATAGTAAAGTACAGTGCAGTCTAGCATAGTAAAGTACAGTGCAGTCTAGCATAGTAAAGTACAGTGCAGTCTAGCATAGTAAAGTACAGTGCAGTCTAGCATAGTAAAGTACAGTGCAGTCTAGCATAGTAAAGTACAGTGTAATGCAGTCTAGCATAGTAAAGTACAGTACAGTCTAGCATAGTAAAGTACGGTGCAGTCTAGCATAGTAAAGTACAGTGCAGTCTAGCATAGTAAAGTACAGTGTAATGCAGTCTAGCATAGTAAAGTACAGTGCAGTCTAGCATAGTAAAGTACAGTGCAGTCTAGCATAGTAAAGTACAGTGTAATGCAGTCTAGCATAGTAAAGTACAGTGTAGCATAGTAAAGTACAGTGCAGTCTAGCATAGTAAAGTACAGTCTAGCATAGTAAAGTACGGTGCAGTCTAGCATAGTAAAGTACAGTGCAGTCTAGCATAGTAAAGTACAGTGCAGTCTAGCATAGTAAAGTACAGTGCAGTCTAGCATAGTAAAGTACAGTGCAGTCTAGCATAGTAAAGTACAGTGCAGTGCAGTCTAGCATAGTAAAGTACAGTGCAGTCTAGCATAGTAAAGTACAGTGCAGTCTAGCATAGTAAAGTACAGTGCAGTCTAGCATAGTAAAGTACAGTGCAGTCTAGCATAGTAAAGTACAGTGTAGTCTAGCATAGTAAAGTACAGTGCAGTCTAGCATAGTAAAGTACAGTGCAGTGCAGTCTAGCATAGTAAAGTACAGTGCAGTCTAGTCTAGTAAAGTACAGTGCAGTCTAGCATAGTAAAGTACAGTGCAGTCTAGCATAGTAAAGTACAGTGCAGTCTAGCATAGTAAAGTACAGTGCAGTCTAGCATAGTAAAGTACAGTGCAGTCTAGCATAGTAAAGTACAGTGCAGTCTAGTACAGTGTAGTCTAGCATAGTAAAGTACAGTGCAGTCTAGCATAGTAAAGTACAGTGCAGTCTAGCATAGTAAAGTACAGTGCAGTCTAGCATAGTAAAGTACAGTGCAGTCTAGCATAGTAAAGTACAGTGCAGTCTAGCATAGTAAAGTACAGTGCAGTCTAGTACAGTGCAGTCTAGCATAGTAAAGTACAGTGCAGTCTAGCATAGTAAAGTACAGTGTAATGCAGTCTAGCATAGTAAAGTACAGTGCAGTCTAGCATAGTAAAGTACAGTCTAGCATAGTAAAGTACAGTCTAGCATAGTAAAGTACAGTGTAGTCTAGCATAGTAAAGTACAGTGCAGTCTAGCATTGTAAAGTACAGTGCAGTCTAGCATAGTAAAGTACAGTGTAGTCTAGCATAGTAAAGTACAGTCTAGCATAGTAAAGTGCAGTCTAGCATAGTAAAGTACGGTGCAGTCTAGCATAGTAAAGTGCGGTGCAGTCTAGCATAGTAAAGTACAGTGTAGTCATTTACCCTTTCTCATTGTCAGCGGGCAGCAGTCTCTTCTCTGAGCCCCCTACTGCCAGTATACAGGCCTGGGGTAGTACTACAGTCTAGTATTTTTTATTTTTTATTTTTTTATTTCACCTTTATTTAACCAGGTAGGCTAGTTGAGAACAAGTTCTCATTTACAACTGCGACCTGGCCAAGATAAAGCAAAGCAGTGTGAACAGACAACAACACAGAGTTACACATGGAGTAAACAATAAACAAGTCAATAACATGGTAGAAAAAAGAGAATCTATATACAATGTGTGCAAAAGGCATGAGGTAGGCAATAAATCGAATAATTACAATTTAGCAGATTAACACTGGAGTGATAAATCATCAGATGATCATGTGCAAGAGGAGATACTGGTGTGCAAAAGAGCAGAAAAGTAAATAAATAAAAGCAGTATGGGGGGTGAGGTAGGTAAATTGGGTGGGCTATATACCGATGGACTATGTACAGCTGCAGCGATCGGTTAGCTGCTCAGATAGCAGATGTTTAAAGTTGTTGAGGGAAATAAAAGTCTCCAACTTCAGAGATTTTTGCAATACGTTCCAGTCGCAGGCAGCAGAGAACTGGAAGGAAAGGCGTCCAAATGAGGTTTTGGCTTTAGGGATGATCAGTGAGATACACCTGCTGGAGCGCGTGCTACGGGTGGGTGTAGCCATCGTGACCAGTGAACTGAGATAAGGCGGCACTTTACCTAGCATAGCCTTGTAGATGACCTGGAGCCAGTGGGTCTGACGACGAACATGTAGCGAGGGCCAGCTGACTAGAGCATACAGGTCGCAGTGGTGGGTGGTATATGGGGCTTTGGTGACAAAACGGATGGCACTGTGATAAACTGCATCCAGTTTGCTGAGTAGAGTGTTGGAAGCTATTTTGTAGATGACATCGCCGAAGTCGAGGATCGGTAGGATAGTCAGTTTTACTAGGGTAAGTTTGGCGGTGTGAGTGAAGGAGGCTTTGTTCCGGAATAGAAAGCCGACTCTAGATTTGATTTTGGATTGGAGATGTTTGATATGAGTCTGGAAGGAGAGTTTGCAGTCTAGCCAGACACCTAGCTATTTGTAGTTGTCCACATATTCTAGGTCGGAACCGTCCAGGGTGGTGATGCTAGTCGGGCGTGCGGGTGCAGGCAGCGAACGGTTGAAAAGCATGCATTTGGTTTTACTAGCGTTTAAGAGCAGTTGGAGGCCACGGAAGGAGTGTTGTATGGCATTGAAGCTCGTTTGGAGGTTAGATAGCACAGTGTCCAAGGAAGGGCCGGAAGTATACAGAATGGTGTCGTCTGCGTAGAGGTGGATCAGGGAATCGCCCGCAGCAAGAGCAACATCATTGATGTATACAGAGAAAAGCGTCGGCCCGAGAATTGAACCCTGTGGTACCCCCACAGAGGCTGCCAGAGGACCGGACAACATACCCTCCGATTTGACACACTGAACTCTGTCTGCAAAGTAGTTGGTGAACCAGGCAAGGCAGTCATTAGAAAAACCGAGGCTACTGAGTCTGCCGATAAGAATATGGTGATTGACAGAGTCGAAAGCCTTGGCCAGGTTGATGAAGACGGCTGCACAGTAATGTCTTTTATCGATGGCGGTTATGACATCGTTTAGTACCTTGAGCGTGGCTGAGGTGCACCCGTGACCGGCTCGGAAACCGGATTGCACAGCGGAGAAGGTACGGTGGGATTCGAGATGGTCAGTGATCTGTTTGTTGACTTGGCTTTCGAAGACCTTAGATAGGCAGGGCAGGATGGATATAGGTCTGTAACAGTTTGGGTCCAGGGTGTCTCCCCCTTTGAAGAGGGGGATGACCGCCGCAGCTTTCCAATCCTTGGGGATCTCAGATGATACGAAGGAGAGGTTGAACAGGCTGGTAATAGGGGGTGCGACAATGGCGGCGGACAGTTTCAGAAATAGGGGGTCCAGATTGTCAAGCCCAGCTGATTTGTATGGGTCCAGGTTTTCCAGCTCTTTCAGAACATCTGCTATCTGGATATGGGTAAAGGAGAAGCTGGGGAGGCTTGGGCGAGTAGCAGCGGGGGGGGGGGGGGGGGGGGGGGGGGCGGGGCTGTTGGCCAAGGTTGGAGTCGCCAGGAGGAAGGCATGGCCGGCCATTGAGAAATGTTTGTTGAAGTTTTCGATTATCACGGACTTATCAGTGGTGACCGTGTTACCTAGCCTCAGTGCAGTGGGCAGCTGGGAGGAGGTGCTCTTGTTTTCCATGGACTTTACAGTATCCCAGAACTTTTTGGAGTTAGAGCTACAGGATGCAAATTTCTGCTTGAAAAAGCTGGCCTTTGCTTTCCTGACTGACTGCGTGTATTGGTTCCTGACTTCCCTGAACAGTTGCATATCGCGGGGGCTCTTCGATGCTATTGCAGTTCGCCACAGGATGTTTTTGTGCTGGTCGAGGGCAGTCAGGTCTGGAGTGAACCAAGGGCTATATCTGTTGTTGGTTCTGCATTTTTTGAACGGAGCATGCTTGTCTAATATGGTGAGGAAGTAACTTTTAAAGAATGACCAGGCATCCTCAACTGACGGGATGAGGTCAATATCCTTCCAGGGTACCCGGGCCAGGTCGATTAGAAAGGCCTGCTCGCAGAAGTGTTTTAGGGAGCGTTTGACAGTGATGAGGGGTGGTAGTTTGACCGCAGACCCGTGGCGGATACAGGCAATGAGGCAGTGATCGCTGAGATCTTGATTGAAGACAGCAGAGGTGTATTTGGAGGGTAAGTTGGTTAGGATAATGTCTATTAGGGTGCCCGTGTTTACGGATTTAGGGTTGTACCTGGTGGGTTCCTTGATGATTTGTGTGAGATTGAGGGCATCAAGCTTAGATTGTAGGACTGCCGGGGTGTTAAGCATATCCCAGTTTAGGTCACCTAACAGAACAAACTCTGAAGCTAGATGGGGAGCGATCAATTCACAGATGGTGTCCAGGGCACAGCTGGGAGCTGAGGGGGGTCGGTAGCAGGCGGCAACAGTGAGAGACTTATTTCTGGAGAGATTAATTTTTAAAATTAGAAGTTCGAACTGTTTGGGCATAGACCTGGAGAGTATGACAGAACTTTGCAGGCTATCTCTGCAGCAGATTGCAACTCCTCCCCCTTTGGCAGTTCTATCTTGACGGAAAGTGGTATAGTTGGGTATGGAAATCTCAGAATTTTTGGTGGCCTTCCTAAGCCAGGATTCGGACAGGGCAAGGACATCAGGGTTGGCAGAGTGTGCTAAAGCGGTGAGTAAGGCAAACTTAGGGAGGAGGCTTCTGATGTTGACATGCATGAGGCCAAGGCTTTTTCGATCACAGAAGTCAACAAATGAGGGTGACTGGGGACATGCAGGGCCTGGGTTTACCTCCACATCACCCGAGGAACAGAGGAGTAGTAGGATGAGGGTGCGGCTAAAGGCTATCAAAACTGGCCGCCTAGAGCGTTGGGGACAAGGAATAAAAGGAGCAGATTTATGGGCGTGGTAGAATAGATTCTGGGCATAATGTGCAGACCAGGGTATGGTGGGGCACGGGTACAGCGGAGGCAAGCCCAGGCACTGGGTGATGATAAGAGAGGTTGTATCTCTGGACATGCTGGTCTCAATGGGTGAGGTCACCGCATGTGTGGGGGGTGGGACAAAGGAGGTATCAGAGGTACGGAGAGTGGAACTACGGGGTCCATTGCAAACCAAAACAATGATAACTAGCCTGAACAACAGTATGCAAGGCATATTGATATTTGAGAGAGACATACAATAAGGCATAAAGTGATTGCAGGTCTTGATTGGGAGAGCTAGCTAAAACAACAGGTGAGATAACAGCAGCTAGTCAGCTAACACAGCAACAGCAGGTAAAAATGGCGACGATTAGGCAGAGAGGGTCGGATTAACTACACACAGATCCTGAGTTAAAGCACAGAGCCGACAGATAAAACACAAATAAACAGAATGGAGTACCGTGAATTAATGGACAGTCAAGCAGGCATCAGCTATGTAGCCAAGTGATCATAGTGTCCAGGGGGCAGCCGTAGATGGAGCAGGGAGGCCTCCACTAAGCTAGCCCGCGGCGTTTTAAAGTTAGTAGCCCGGGGGGGTGGTCTGCTCAGACGGAGGGGGTCTGCTCAGACGGAGGCCGGTTGAGGGCACAGCGGATGGGGTATTCGTCTGCAGACCAGACGTGGTCGTGTCGACAGAGAATCCAAGCCGGATGGCGATGGCGAAAGAGAGGTTGTGAATTGTAGAATTGTGTTTGCTAACTGGTGTTAGCTTCGTGGCAGTGACGCTAGCTGCGCTAGCTGCAAGCTAGCTGTGAGGATCAGAAGTAGTGGCTCAGGGATTACGGCAGGAATCCGGCGTTGTTGTCGAGAGACAGTCCGATGCTGGTAAATTGGTGAGTAATTCTGCTCTTCGTGCGGTGACGTTGATAAACCAGTCGTGGATTAGTAGGATTCCAAGTTGCTCCAGGTAGCTAGTAGGCCGGGGTTAGCAGAATGGGCCTTCAGCGGACGTCACGCCTGAGGGTCCTGTTGGAATCCTCGGGAAGATTATGTCAGTATTCCAGTCGTAGAGGATCGGTGGGGTTCCGTGCCCCGTACCGGCAGTAGAAGGGGTCTGGATGTTGTAACCCAGGAGTGGGCTTCGGTGGTAGCCCAGGAAAAATCTGCTTTTGTGTCATCCTTGCTCGCACCTACAGTCCATACCTCTTGCACTTCAGAGAGTTGAGTTATAGCAGGGAGTTGCGTTCCCTCTTCTCAGAGGCGTGCGTAACAGATATGTTAGTTAATCTCTACAGCACCATTTCCGTTGTGTGTAGTGTAGTTATAGTAGTAGTAGTAGTACTAGTCTAGTATAGTGTAGTTACAGTAGTAGTAGTAGTATAGTGGCAGTGTAGTTATAGTAGTAATAGTATAGTATAGTATAGTGGTAGTGTAGTTACCCTTTCTCATTGTCAGCAGGCAGCAGTCTCTTCTCTGAGCCCCCTACTGCCAGTATACAGGCCTGGGGTAGTACTAGTCTAGTATAGTGTAGTTACAGTAGTAGTAGTAGTAGTAGTATAGTATAGTGGTAGTGTAGTTACCCTTTCTCATTGTCAGCGGGCAGCAGTCTCTTCTCCGAGCCCCCTACTGCCAGTATACAGGCCTGGGGAGGGTTGATGATCGCTGAGAAGTTCTTGACGCCAAACATTCCCAGGTTAGAGATGGTAAACGTGCCTCCCTGAAACACACAGTTTTAGAGGATTCAACTCCTGGAACCTGTGGGACCAACTAATGTTGTGTGTGTGTGAGAGTGAGTGTGTGCGAGTGCGTGTGCGAGTGCGAGTGCGTGTGCGTGTGTATAATCTGTAGTTACCTGGAACTCATGCGGCTGCAGTTTCCCGTCGCGGGCCTTGGCAGCCAGGGCTGAGACATCAGAGCTGATAGCAGCCAGTCCTTTGGTGTGGGCGTTGAACACGATGGGCGTTATCAGACCGTTGGGTGTACTCACCGCCACGCTCACGTCCACCACATGGTTCCTACACACACACACACACACAGGTTAAACCTGACCTATTGAAAAAATGTGTTTTAGCATGGTGTCAGTGTGTGTACTCACTGTCGGATAACAGAGTCGAGCCATGAGGAGTTGGCTTCAGGGACCTTAAGGCAGGCCAGAGCGCTGGCTTTAATGATGAAATCATTCACACTCAGCTTGATGTTCTGGGCCTTTACCTCCTAGGAGGGAGGGTGGGAGAGAGAGGTCGAAAAGAGAGAGAGAGGGGGGAGAGGTTACAGACAGACTCACAGAGAGACAGCCAGAGAGACAGACAGCCAGAGAGAGAGACAGCCAGAGAGACAGCCAGCCAGACAGCCAGAGAGACAGCCAGCCAGACAGCCAGCCAGACAGCCAGAGAGACAGCCAGAGAGACAGCCAGCCAGACAGCCAGCCAGACAGCCAGCCAGACAGCCAGAGAGACAGCCAGAGAGACAGCCAGAGAGACAGCCAGAGAGACAGCCAGAGAGACAGCCAGAGAGACAGCCAGAGAGACAGCCAGCCAGACAGCCAGCCAGACAGCCAGCCAGACAGCCAGCCAGACAGCCAGCCAGACAGCCAGCCAGACAGCCAGAGAGACAGCCAGAGAGACAGCCAGAGAGACAGCCAGAGAGACAGCCAGAGAGACAGCCAGAGAGACAGCCAGAGAGACAGCCAGAGAGACAGCCAGAGAGACAGCCAGAGAGACAGCCAGACAGAGAGACAGCCAGACAGAGAGACAGCCAGAGAGACAGCCAGCCAGACAGCCAGAGAGACAGCCAGCCAGACAGCCAGAGAGACAGCCAGAGAGACAGCCAGCCAGACAGCCAGCCAGACAGCCAGCCAGACAGCCAGAGAGACAGCCAGAGAGACAGCCAGAGAGACAGCCAGCCAGACGACAGCCAGAGAGACAGCCAGACAGACGACAGACAGCCAGCCAGAGATACAGACAGACAGAGAGACAGCCAGAGAGACAGCCAGAGAGACAGCCAGCCAGACAGCCAGAGAGACAGCCAGCCAGACGACAGACAGCCAGCCAGAGATACAGACAGCCAGAGAGACAGCCAGAGAGACAGCCAGAGAGACAGCCAGACAGAGAGACAGCCAGACAGACGACAGACAGCCAGCCAGAGATACAGACAGACAGAGAGACAGCCAGAGAGACAGCCAGAGAGACAGCCAGAGAGACAGCCAGACAGAGAGACAGCCAGACGACAGACAGACAGCCAGACAGAGAGACAGCCAGACGACAGACAGACAGCCAGCCAGCCAGCCAGACGACAGACAGACAGCCAGAGAGACAGACAGACAGCCAGAGAGACAGACAGAGAGACAGACGACAGACTCACAGCGTTGAGCTCCATGCGTAGTTCTAGGACGTGGTCCATGTTGACGTCAACAGACAGGTAGTAGTGGGGAATGGTCTGCTTGGACTGCATCAACCTCTGGGCTATCACCTAGGTAACAACAAGAACAATATCACCTAGGTAACAGACAGGTAGTAGTGGGGAATGGTCTGTTTGGACTGCATCAACCTCTGGGCTATCACCTAGGTAACAACAAGAACAATATCACCTAGGTAACAACAAGAACAATATCACCTAGGTAACAGACAGGTAGTAGTGGGGAATGGTCTGTTTGGACTGCATCAACCTCTGGGCTATCACCTAGGTAACAACAAGAACAATATCACCTAGGTAACAACAAGAACAATATCACCTAGGTAACAGACAGGTAGTAGTGGGGAATGGTCTGTTTGGACTGCATCAACCTCTGGGCTATCACCTAGGTAACAACAAGAACAATATCACCTAGGTAACAGACAGGTAGTAGTGGGGAATGGTCTGCTTGGACTGCATCAACCTCTGGGCTATCACCTAGGTAACAACAAGAACAATATCACCTAGGTAACAGACAGGTAGTAGTGGGGAATGGTCTGTTTGGACTGCATCAACCTCTGGGCTATCACCTAGGTAACAACAAGAACAATATCACCTAGGTAACAACAAGAACAATATCACCTAGGTAACAGACAGGTAGTAGTGGGGAATGGTCTGTTTGGACTGCATCAACCTCTGGGCTATCACCTAGGTAACAACAAGAACAATATCACCTAGGTAACAGACAGGTAGTAGTGGGGAATGGTCTGTTTGGACTGCATCAACCTCTGGGCTATCACCTAGGTAACAACAAGAACAATATCACCTAGGTAACAGACAGGTAGTAGTGGGGAATGGTCTGCTTGGACTGCATCAACCTCTGGGCTATCACCTAGGTAACAACAAGAACAATATCACCTAGGTAACAGACAGGTAGTAGTGGGGAATGGTCTGTTTGGACTGCATCAACCTCTGGGCTATCACCTAGGTAACAACAAGAACAATATCACCTAGGTAACAACAAGAACAATATCACCTAGGTAACAGACAGGTAGTAGTGGGGAATGGTCTGTTTGGACTGCATCAACCTCTGGGCTATCACCTAGGTAACAACAAGAACAATATCACCTAGGTAACAGACAGGTAGTAGTGGGGAATGGTCTGCTTGGACTGCATCAACCTCTGGGCTATCACCTAGGTAACAACAAGAACAATATCACCTAGGTAACAGACAGGTAGTAGTGGGGAATGGTCTGTTTGGACTGCATCAACCTCTGGGCTATCACCTAGGTAACAACAAGAACAATATCACCTAGGTAACAACAAGAACAATATCACCTAGGTAACAGACAGGTAGTAGTGGGGAATGGTCTGTTTGGACTGCATCAACCTCTGGGCTATCACCTAGGTAACAACAAGAACAATATCACCTAGGTAACAGACAGGTAGTAGTGGGGAATGGTCTGCTTGGACTGCATCAACCTCTGGGCTATCACCTAGGTAACAACAAGAACAATATCACCTAGGTAACAGACAGGTAGTAGTGGGGAATGGTCTGTTTGGACTGCATCAACCTCTGGGCTATCACCTAGGTAACAACAAGAACAATATCACCTAGGTAACAACAAGAACAATATCACCTAGGTAACAGACAGGTAGTAGTGGGGAATGGTCTGTTTGGACTGCATCAACCTCTGGGCTATCACCTAGGTAACAACAAGAACAATATCACCTAGGTAACAACAAGAACAATATCACCTAGGTAACAGACAGGTAGTAGTGGGGAATGGTCTGTTTGGACTGCATCAACCTCTGGGCTATCACCTAGGTAACAACAAGAACAATATCACCTAGGTAACAGACAGGTAGTAGTGGGGAATGGTCTGCTTGGACTGCATCAACCTCTGGGCTATCACCTAGGTAACAACAAGAACAATATCCCCTAGGTAACAGACAGGTAGTAGTGGGGAATGGTCTGTTTGGACTGCATCAACCTCTGGGCTATCACCTAGGTAACAACAAGAACAATATCACCTAGGTAACAACAAGAACAATATCACCTAGGTAACAGACAGGTAGTAGTGGGGAATGGTCTGTTTGGACTGCATCAACCTCTGGGCTATCACCTAGGTAACAACAAGAACAATATCACCTAGGTAACAACAAGAACACCTGACATTAAAGTCACATGCCACACCTCGTCCTCCTCCAGTCAGATATAACGTTGACTAATTCATATTTATACCATGACATTGTTGAATACTTGTTTGTGATTGGCTTGAAGGGCATTCTAGAGCGTGCATTATTTCCCTACAACACAGGGTATATCAGAACGGTAGAATTCAATGGCTATAGTTCATTCTTACATGTTCTATGTTTGAGCAGCTTTTGAAAGCTAAAGTCGAATTGAAAACATTGGCATTGTTAAATTCGATTTTCATAATAGCAAACTAGGAATGATGGTTTGGTTAGCTAAACTAGCGAGTCTGTTTGGTTACCACGGCTCCTACTGTAACCATCTAGCGAGTCTGTTTGGTTACCACTGCTCCTACTGTAGCCATCTAGCGAGTCTGTTTGGTTACCACGGCTCCTACTGTAGCCATCTAGCGAGTCTGTTTGGTTACCACGGCTCCTACTGTAGCCATCTAGCGAGTCTGTTTGGTTACCACGGCTCCTACTGTAGCCATCTAGCGAGTCTGTTTGGTTACCACGGCTCCTACTGTAGCCATCTAGCGAGTCTGTTTGGTTACCACGGCTCCTACTGTAGCTGAACTAGCGAGTCTGTTTGGTTACCACGGCTCCTACTGTAGATATCTAGCGAGTCTGTTTGGTTACCACGGCTCCTACTGTAGCCATCTAGCGAGTCTGTTTGGTTACCACGGCTCCTACTGTAGCCATCTAGCGAGTCTGTTTGGTTACCACGGCTCCTACTGTAGCCATCTAGCGAGTCTGTTTGGTTACCACGGCTCCTACTGTAGCCATCTAGCGAGTCTGTTTGGTTACCACTGCTCCTACTGTAGCCATCTAGCGAGTCTGTTTGGTTACCACGGCTCCTACTGTAGCCATCTAGCGAGTCTGTTTGGTTACCACGGCTCCTACTGTAGCCATCTAGCGAGTCTGTTTGGTTACCACGGCTCCTACTGTAGCTGAACTAGCGAGTCTGTTTGGTTACCACGGCTCCTACTGTAGATATCTAGCGAGTCTGTTTGGTTACCACGGCTCCTACTGTAGCCATCTAGCGAGTCTGTTTGGTTACCACGGCTCCTACTGTAGCCATCTAGCGAGTCTGTTTGGTTACCACGGCTCCTACTGTAGCCATCTAGCGAGTCTGTTTGGTTACCACGGCTCCTACTGTAGCCATCTAGCGAGTCTGTTTGGTTACCACGGCTCCTACTGTAGCCATCTAGCGAGTCTGTTTGGTTACCACGGCTCCTACTGTAGCCATCTAGCGAGTCTGTTTATCACGGCTCCTACTGTAGCCATCTAGCCAACTTGAACCCATTTCTAGTGGTAAATGTGTTAAATTATAGCCATGGTATAAAAGGGATAATCAACTCGGGGCTCTATGAATTCTCTGGAACGTAACGCCACGGAAAGGCCAGTTCCTCCGCTGGCGCGCGGCGGAAAGGCCAGTTCCTCCGCTGGCGCGCGGCGGAAAGGCCAGTTCCTCCGCTGGCGCGCGGCGGAAAGGCCAGTTCCTCCGCTGGCGCGCGGCGGAAAGGCCAGTTCCTCCGCTGGCGCGCGGCGGAAAGGCCAGTTCCTCCGCTGGCGCGCGGCGGAAAGGTCAGTTCCTCCGCTGGCGCGCGGCGGAAAGGTCAGTTCCTCCGCTGGCGCGCGGCGGAAAGGTCAGTTCCTCCGCTGGCGCGCGGCGGAAAGGTCAGTTCCTCCGCTGGCGCGCGGCGGAAAGGTCAGTTCCACCGCTGGCGCGCCGCGGAAAGGTCAGTTCCTCCGCTGGCGCGCCGCGGAAAGGTCAGTTCCTCCGCTGGCGCGCCGCGGAAAGGTCAGTTCCTCCGCTGGCGCGTCGCGGAAAGGTCAGTTCCTCCGCTGGCGCGTCGCGGAAAGGTCAGTTCCTCCGCTGGCGCGTCGCCGAAAGGTCAGTTCCTCCGCTGGCGCGTCGCCGAAAGGTCAGTTCCTCCGCTGGCGCGTCGCGGAAAGGTCAGTTCCTCCGCTAGCGCGTCGCGGAAAGGTCAGTTCCTTCGCTAGCGCGTCGCGGAAAGGTCAGTTCCTCCGCTAGAGCGTCGCGGAAAGGTCAGTTCCTCCGCTAGCGCGTCGCGGAAAGGTCAGTTCCTCCGCTAGCGCGTAGTGGAAAGGTCAGTTCCTCCGCTAGCGCGTAGTGGAAAGGTCAGTTCCTCCGCTAGCGCGTTGTGGAAAGGTCAGTTCCTCCGCTAGCGCGTTGTGGAAAGGTCAGTTCCTCCGCTAGCGCGCTGTGGAAAGGTCAGTTCCTCCGCTAGCGCGCTGTGGAATGGTCAGTTCCTCCGCTTGCGCGCTGTGGAAAGGTCAGTTCCTCCGCTAGCGCTGCTGTGGAATGGTCAGTTCCTCCGCTTGCGCGTTGTGGAAAGGTCAGTTCCTCCGCTAGCGCGTTGTGGAACCCACCTTCCACGTCGTTGATGATCCCTCACACACAATGTGGATCAATAAACAGCGAACATATTCAATGGTGAAACAAATATGAAACAGTAAATCGATCTTTGTTAATTGATTTCAATAATATATTGTTTGTATTTTCAATAAATGTATGTTTAAGTAACTTACATTGTATATTTAAAAACATGGTATGATCGTGTGACCTTAATGCCTCTAGCTTAACAATACTCAGACAAAATATACAACAATGTGATATTTTGTTAAAGTAAACAGAGAACTTCTATTTGTATGCTTTTAGCATAACTTGGACCTGTTAATGCCGCTAACAGATGCCAATTTCACGGAGCCCTCCTTGGCTTGCTAGCTCAGCTCACCCGTCGGATGTTGCTGACGGGGATGTCGGTGAAGGTGCCTGTTGACACGGCAACGGCTGGGGAGGGTGTAGCGGCAGGGCTAAGGGCAGCTGACACTGGAGCCTACACAAACACACAGAAATACCCACAAAATTACATCCCATTTTGAGTGAACACTGCATCAGATCTGTGTCTACAGACCGCTACTAAGCTAAGCACGGGCAATAGCCCGCTACTAAGCTAAGCACGGGCAATAGCCCGCTACTAAGCTAAGCACGGGCAATAGCCCGCTACTAAGCTAAGCACGGGCAATAGCCCGCTACTAAGCTAAGCACGGGCAATAGCCCGCTACTAAGCTAAGCACGGGCAATAGCCCGCTACTAAGCTAAGCACGGGCAATAGCCCGCTACTAAGCTAAGCACGGGCAATAGCCCGCTACTAAGCTAAGCACGGGCAATAGCCCGCTACTAAGCTAAGCACGGGCAATAGCCCGCTACTAAGCTAAGCACGGGCAATAGCCCGCTACTAAGCTAAGCACGGGCAATAGCCCGCTACTAAGCTAAGCACGGGCAATAGCCCGCTACTAAGCTAAGCACGGGCAATAGCCCGCTACTAAGCTAAGCACGGGCAATAGCCCGCTACTAAGCTAAGCACGGGCAATAGCCCGCTACTAAGCTAAGCACGGGCAATAGCCCGCTACTAAGCTAAGCACGGGCAATAGCCCGCTACTAAGCTAAGCACGGGCAATAGCCCGCTACTAAGCTAAGCACGGGCAATAGCCCGCTACTAAGCTAAGCACGGGCAATAGCCCGCTACTAAGCTAAGCACGGGCAATAGCCCGCTACTAAGCTAAGCACGGGCAATAGCCCGCTACTAAGCTAAGCACGGGCAATAGCCCGCTACTAAGCTAAGCACGGGCAATAGCCCGCTACTAAGCTAAGCACGGGCAATAGCCCGCTACTAAGCTAAGCACGGGCAATAGCCCGCTACTAAGCTAAGCACGGGCAATAGCCCGCTACTAAGCTAAGCACGGGCAATAGCCCGCTACTAAGCTAAGCACGGGCAATAGCCCGCTACTAAGCTAAGCACGGGCAATAGCCCGCTACTAAGCTAAGCACGGGCAATAGCCCGCTACTAAGCTAAGCACGGGCAATAGCCCGCTACTAAGCTAAGCACGGGCAATAGCCCGCTACTAAGCTAAGCACGGGCAATAGCCCGCTACTAAGCTAAGCACGGGCAATAGCCCGCTACTAAGCTAAGCACGGGCAATAGCCCGCTACTAAGCTAAGCACGGGCAATAGCCCGCTACTAAGCTAAGCACGGGCAATAGCCCGCTACTAAGCTAAGCACGGGCAATAGCCCGCTACTAAGCTAAGCACGGGCAATAGCCCGCTACTAAGCTAAGCACGGGCAATAACCCGCTACTAAGCTAAGCACGGGCAATAACCCGCTACTAAGCTAAGCACGGGCAATAACCCGCTACTAAGCTAAGCACGGGCAATAACCCGCTACTAAGCTAAGCACGGGCAATAACCCGCTACTAAGCTAAGCACGGGCAATAACCCGCTACTAAGCTAAGCACGGGCAATAACCCGCTACTAAGCTAAGCACGGGCAATAACCCGCTACTAAGCTAAGCACGGGCAATAACCCGCTACTAAGCTAAGCACGGGCAATAACCCGCTACTAAGCTAAGCACGGGCAATAACCCGCTACTAAGCTAAGCACGGGCAATAACCCGCTACTAAGCTAAGCACGGGCAATAACCCGCTACTAAGCTAAGCACGGGCAATAACCCGCTACTAAGCTAAGCACGGGCAATAACCCGCTACTAAGCTAAGCACGGGCAATAACCCGCTACTAAGCTAAGCACGGGCAATAACCCGCTACTAAGCTAAGCACGGGCAATAACCCGCTACTAAGCTAAGCACGGGCAATAACCCGCTACTAAGCTAAGCACGGGCAATAACCCGCTACTAAGCTAAGCACGGGCAATAACCCGCTACTAAGCTAAGCACGGGCAATAACCCGCTACTAAGCTAAGCACGGGCAATAACCCGCTACTAAGCTAAGCACGGGCAATAACCCGCTACTAAGCTAAGCACGGGCAATAACCCGCTACTAAGCTAAGCACGGGCAATAACCCGCTACTAAGCTAAGCATGGGCAATAACCCGCTACTAAGCTAAGCATGGGCAATAACCCGCTACTAAGCTAAGCATGGGCAATAACCCGCTACTAAGCTAAGCATGGGCAATAACCCGCTACTAAGCTAAGCATGGGCAATAACCCGCTACTAAGCTAAGCATTGGCAATAACCCGCTACTAAGCTAAGCATGGGCAATAACCCGCTACTAAGCTAAGCATGGGCAATAACCCGCTACTAAGCTAAGCATGGGCAATAACCCGCTACTAAGCTAAGCATGGGCAATAACCCGCTACTAAGCTAAGCATGGGCAATAACCCGCTACTAAGCTAAGCATGGGCAATAACCCGCTACTAAGCTAAGCATGGGCAATAACCCGCTACTAAGCTAAGCATGGGCAATAACCCGCTACTAAGCTAAGCATGGGCAATAACCCGCTACTAAGCTAAGCATTGGCAATAACCCGCTACTAAGCTAAGCATGAGCAATAACCCGCTACTAAGCTAAGCATGGGCAATAACCCACTACTAAGCTAAGCATGGGCAATAACACACTACTAAGCTAAGCATGGGCAATAACCCACTACTAAGCTAAGCATGGGCAATAACCCGCTACTAAGCTAAGCATGGGCAATAACCCACTACTAAGCTAAGCATGGTATCTCTATAATGACATCACAATACCCCCCACACCAGTATCTCTATAATGACATCACAATACCCCCCACACCAGTATCTCTATAATGACATCACAATACCCCCCACACCAGTATCTCTATAATGACATCACAATACCCCCCACACCAGTATCTCTATAATGACCTCCCGGTTGCGGCCGGCTGCGACAGAGCCTGGGCGCGAACCCAGAGACTCTGGTGGCGCAGTTAGCAATGCGGTGCAGTGCCCTACACCACTGCGCCACCCGGGAGGATTTATCACTCCAGTGTTAATCTGCTAAATAGTAATTATTCGCTCCTATGGCCTATTTATTGCCTACCTCCTCATGCCTTTTGCACACAATGTATATAGATTCTCTTTTTTTTCTTTCTCTACCATGTTATTGACTTGTTTATTGTGTTATTGACTTGTTTATTGTTTACTCCATGTGTAACTCTGTGTTGTTGTCTGTTCACACTGCTATGCTTTATCTTGGCCAGGTCGCAGTTGCAAATGAGAACTTGTTCTCAACTGGCCCTACCTGGTTAAATAAAGGTGAAATAAAAATAATAATTTAATTTGATTCAATACTAAGCTAAGCATTGGTAATAATCAATCATAAGCATTAATAATAATAATCATAATCCATTCTAAGCATTAAAACCCATCGAGGAGAAACACAGTAAAGTGAGCGGTGACTTACAGCAGGAGCAGCCTTGGGGGGGGCGAAGGTCTCAATGTCTTTCCTGGTGACACGACCATCAGGACCAGAGCCTGAAACACACACACACAAGCATCAGAGAGAAGGTGTGTGTGTGTGTGTGTGTGTGTGTGTGTGTGTCTGTGTGTGTCTGTGTGTGTCTGTGTGTGTCTGTGTGTGTCTGTGTGTGTCTGTGTGTGTCTGTGTGTGTCTGTGTGTGTCTGTGTGTGTCTGTGTGTGTCTGTGTGTGTCTGTGTGTGTCTGTGTGTGTCTGTGTGTGTCTGTGTCTGTGTGCGTGTGCGTCTGTGTGTGTGTGTGTGTGTCTGTGTGTGTGTGTGTGTGTGTGTGTAAACTCACCGCTGACCTGGGCCAGGTCAATGCCCTTCTCAGCAGCGAGCGTCTTGGCGAGCGGGCTGACGAAAACACGCCCTTTCCTGGGGGTTGCTGGGGCAACGGGGGCTGGGCTAGGGAGGGGCGCTGCAACCTAACACACAATGTTGTTGTATCTATGAGTTGACTGACAGGTCTGTCAGATAACCATCTAGAAAACGTCTAGTTAGCAAGTTATAGTACAAGATCTCTAACAACGCTAGTTAACAAGTTATAATACAAGATCTCTAACAACGCTAGTTAACAAGTTATAATACAAGATCTCTAACAACGCTAGTTAACAAGTTATAATACAAGATCTCGAACAATGCTAGTTAACAAGTTATAATACAAGATCTCTAACAACGCTAGTTAACAAGTTATAATACAAGATCTCGAACAACGCTAGTTAACAAGTTATAATACAAGATCTCGAACAACGCTAGTTAACAAGTTATAATACAAGATCTCTAACAATGCTAGTTAACAAGTTATAATACAAGATCTCTAACAATGCTAGTTAACAAGTTATAATACAAGATCTCTAACAACGCTAGTTAACAAGTTATAATACAAGATCTCTAACAACGCTAGTTAACAAGTTATAATACAAGATCTCTAACAACGCTAGTTAACAAGTAAGTTATAATACAAGATCTCTAACAACGCTAGTTAACAAGTTATAATACAAGATCTCTAACAATGCTAGTTAACAAGTTATAATACAAGATCTCTAACAATGCTAGTTAACAAGTTATAGTACAAGATCTCTAACAATGCTAGTTAACAAGTTATAGTACAAGCCATCTGAAAGTTGTGTGTTACCGGGGCGGGGAGTGGGGTGGAGACGTCCGCTGTCTCTATGTAGTCACTGAAGGCAGCGATGTCACTCTCTTTCTCCACGATGATGCAGAGAGGAGCGCCCAGTGGAACGTCACGCGTTCCCTCAGACACCATGATCTTCGCCAGGTAACCCTCCTCCTGCACCTCAAACCCTGCACACACACAACTAACATCAATATGTACAGTGTGGTAGTGCTGCGTGGGTCAGCCATTTTGTTTATTATCCACACCTGCCCGCAATAGCTAATAACCCATCGACAACTCTGTGACAGTGACAATCTGAGGCCCCCAGCCGACCCTGACCCGCTAATATAGATGCCCTGTACAGTCAGGGATGACGGAGAGATTTTTTGACGGGGGGGGGGGTGCAGGATATATTTTACGTCTAATCTAGATAAGCCCTATGTTTCTGCTCATAATGTCCAACGTTTTGGTAGGCTAGGCTATCGATGAATGCTTCAGTCTAGTTGACATCGGTAAAGTTCTCTCATCTCTGCATCTCTGTTTAGGGACCGGAGAGTAAAAAATTAAAAAAGAGAAGATTTTCCATGTAAAATTTCCAAATGACATCAGTTTGACTGGATTCCAGAAATGAAAAGCTGAGAAAATGAGAAAACTACTTCCTATTTCAGTTTGGCTTGGATGCATATTTTGTTGTTGAAATACTATCAGCTTTTATGATGCTGATAAAGATAGCACCTTTACAGACGGTCCCTAACTGCACAATAGTTCTCTCAAGATACTGAAATAAAGAACATCTCCACTCAGGTTAGCCAGTCGAAATGTACATTTGGCATATCATTTTACCGTGCGATGCTAACATCTGCAGGAATTAATATTAGCACAGACAGTATGAAGATAGGACACAAACTGCTTCTCCAATAGAAATCCCTGATCGAGCTTGTAGGCGATGTCATGGCAACGTGGGCTAGCTAAACTCGTGCAGAAACACGGCATCTGTGGGTGGCGTCTATACCCCGTGGGTGGCGTCTATACCCCGTGGGTGGCGTGTATACCCCGTGGGTGGCGTGTATACCCCGTGGGTGGCGTGTATACCCCGTGGGTGGCGTGTATACCCCGCGGGTGGCGTGTAAACCCCGCGGGTGGCGTGTAAACCCCGCGGGTGGCGTGTATAGCCCGCGGGTGGCGTGTATAGCCCGCGGGTGGCGTGTATAGCCCGCGGGTGGCGTGTATAGCCCGCGGGTGGCGTGTATACCCCGCGGGTGGCGTGTATAGCCCGTGGGTGGCGTGTATAGCCCGTGGGTGGCGTGTATGCCCCGTGGGTGGCGTGTATACCCCGTGGGTGGCGTCTATACCCCGTGGGTGGCGTCTATACCCCGTGTGTATACCCCGTGGGTGGCGTGTATACCCCGTGGGTGGCGTGTATGCCCCGTGGGTGGCGTCTATGCCCCGTGGGTGGCGTCTATGCCCCGTGGGTGGCGTCTATGCCCCGTGGGTGGCGTCTATGCCCCGTGGGTGGCGTCTATGCCCCGTGGGTGGCGTCTATGCCCCGTGGGTGGCGTCTATACCCCGTGGGTGGCGTCTATGCCCCGTGGGTGGCGTCTATACCCCGTGGGTGGCGTCTATACCCCGTGGGTGGCGTCTATACCCCGTGGGTGGCGTCTATACCCCGTGGGTGGCGTCTATACCCCGTGGGTGGCGTCTATACCCCGTGGGTGGCGTCTATACCCCGTGGGTGGCGTCTATACCCCGTGGGTGGCGTCTATACCCCGTGGGTGGCGTCTATACCCCGTGGGTGGCGTCTATACCCCGTGGGTGGCGTCTATACCCCGTGGGTGGCGTCTATACCCCGTGGGTGGCGTCTATACCCCGTGGGTGGCGTCTATACCCCGTGGGTGGCGTCTATACCCCGTGGGTGGCGTCTATACCCCGTGGGTGGCGTCTATACCCCGTGGGTGGCGTCTATACCCCGTGGGTGGCGTCTATACCCCGTGGGTGGCGTCTATACCCCGTGGGTGGTGTCTATACCCCGTGGGTGGCGTCTATACCCCGTGGGTGGCGTCTATACCCCGTGGGTGGTGTCTATACCCCGTGGGTGGTGTCTATACCCCGTGGGTGGTGTGTACTGACCGATGGTAGCCTTGTCGGTCTCTATCTCTGCCAGTAGATCTCCTTCACTGAGTTTCTCTCCAACCTTCTTCTCCCAGCGCTGCACTGTCCCCATGGTCATCGTAGGAGAGAGGGCCGGTAGACACACCTAACACAGACATAGTCATCGTAGGAGAGAGGGCTGGCAGACACACCTAACACAGACATAGTCATCGTAGGAGAGAGGGCCGGCAGACACACACAGACACACAGACATGGTCATCGTAGGAGAGAGGGCTGGCAGACACACACAGACACACAGACATGGTCATCGTAGGAGAGAGGGCTGGCAGACACACACAGACACACAGACATGGTCATCGTAGGAGAGAGGGCTGGCAGACACACACAGACACACAGACATGGTCATCGTAGGAGAGAGGGCTGGCAGACACACACAGACACACAGACATGGTCATCGTAGGAGAGAGGGCTGGCAGACACACAGACATGGTCATCGTATGGTGGGTGTGTCCTACCTTCATGTGGGTGGGTAGGGAGCTTCCGGGGGCGGGAGCAGGGTGCGGGGCTGCTGCAGGGGGAGGGGCTGCTGCAGAAGAGGCGGAGCTAGCAGCAAGCTTCTCCAACGTCAGGTCCTTAAAGGCCGGGATCAGATCAGCACTGAAGACACACGCACAGGTTAGAAGACACGGGTTAGAAGACACGGGCTAGAAGCCACGGGTTAGAAGACACGGGCTAGAAGACACGGGTTAGAAGACACGGGCTAGAAGACACGGGCTAGAAGACACGGGCTAGAAGACACGGGCTAGAAGACACGGGCTAGAAGACACGGGCTAGAAGACACGGGCTAGAAGACACGGGCTAGAAGACACGGGTTAGAAGACACGGGCTAGAAGACACGGGCTAGAAGACACGGGCTAGAAGACACGGGCTAGAAGACACGGGCTAGAAGACACGGGCTAGAAGACACGGGCTAGAAGACACGGGCTAGAAGACACGGGTTAGAAGACACGGGTTAGAAGACACGGGTTAGAAGACACGGGTTAGAAGACACGGGTTAGAAGACACGGGTTAGAAGACACGGGTTAGTAGACACGGGTTAGAAGACACGGGTTAGAAGACACGGGTTAGAAGACACGGGTTAGAAGACACGGGTTAGAAGACACGGGTTAGAAGACACGGGTTAGAAGACACGGGTTAGAAGACACAAACAGAGGGCCTCCCTCTGCAGCAGCGGTCTAAGTCACCGCATCGCAGTGCTTCAGGAGTCACTACAGACCCGGGATCGATCCCAGGCTGTGTCACAGCCGGCAGTGACCGGGAGACTCATGAAGCGACGCACAATTGGCCCAGCGTCGTCCGGTTGGGGGGCGGGGGGTTTAGCCGGCCGGGATTTCCTTGTCCCATCGCGGGATGCTGGGCAAGCTGACTTCGATCGCCAGCTGGACGGTGTTTCCTACGACAGATTGGTGCGGCTAGCTTCCGGGTTAACGGGTTAAGCGAGCAGCGCGATAAGAAGCTGTGCGGCTTGGCAGGGTAGTGTTTTGGAGGACGCCTCTCCCGAGTCCGTACGGGAGTTGCAGCGATGGGACAAGACTAACTACCAATTCGATATCACAAAATTGGGGAGAAAAAGCGTTGAAAGTACAAATCAAACACAGACCTGTCAACGGTGATGCAGATGACTGCTCCCACGGTGACGTCTCTCGTTCCTTCAGGTATCAGGATCTTGGCCAGGTAACAGTCCTCCAACAGCTCAAACCCCACCGTGGCCTTGTCCGTCTCCACCTAACACACACACAGTTAGCCAGGTCTGTGGTAACAGTCCTCCAACAGCTCAAACCCCACCTTGGCCTTGTCCGTCTCCACCTAACACACACACAGTTAGCCAGGTCTGTGGTAACAGTCCTCCAACAGCTCAAACCCCACCGTGGCCTTGTCCGTCTCCACCTAACACACACACAGTTAGCCAGGTCTGTGGTAACAGTCCTCCAACAGCTCAAACCCCACCTTGGCCTTGTCCGTCTCCACCTAACACACACACAGTTAGCCAGGTCTGTGGTAACAGTCCTCCAACAGCTCAAACCCCACCGTGGCCTTGTCCGTCTCCACCTAACACACACACAGTTAGCCAGGTCTGTGGTAACACTCCTCCAACAGCTCAAACCCCACCGTGGCCTTGTCCGTCTCCACCTAACACAAACACAGTAAGCCAGGTCTGTGGTAACACTCCTCCAACAGCTCAAACCCCACCGTGGCCTTGTCAGTCTCCACCTAACACAAACACAGTTAGCCAGGAAACAGTCCACCAACCAGCTAAGGGCACTCCCGCAATACCTGACGGCTAAGGGCACTCCCGCAATACCTGACGGCTAAGGGCACTCCCGCAATACCTGACGGCTAAGGGCACTCCCGCAATACCTGACGGCTAAGGGCACTCCCGCAATACCTGACGGCTAAGGGCACTCCCGCAATACCTGACGGCTAAGGGCACTCCCGCAATACCTGACGGCTAAGGGCACTCCCGCAATACCTGACGGCTAAGGGCACTCCCGCAATACCTGACGGCCAAGGGCACTCCCGCAATACCTGACGGCCAAGGGCACTCCCGCAATACCTGACGGCCAAGGGCACTCCCGCAATACCTGACGGCCAAGGGCACTCCCGCAATACCTGACGGCCAAGGGCACTCCCGCAATACCTGACGGCCAAGGGCACTCCCGCAATACCTGACGGCCAAGGGCACTCCCGCAATACCTGACAGCCAAGGGCACTCCCGCAATACCTGACAGCCAAGGGCACTCCCGCAATACCTGACAGCCAAGGGCACTCCCGCAATACCTGACAGCCAAGGGCACTCCCGCAATACCTGACAGCCAAGGGCACTCCCGCAATACCTGACAGCCAAGGGCACTCCCGCAATACCTGACAGCCAAGGGCACTCCCGCAATACCTGACAGCCAAGGGCACTCCCGCAATACCTGACAGCCAAGGGCACTCCCGCAATACCTGACAGCCAAGGGCACTCCCGCAATACCTGACAGCCAAGGGCACTCCCGCAATACCTGACAGCCAAGGGCACTCCCGCAATACCTGACAGCCAAGGGCACTCCCGCAATACCTGACAGCCAAGGGCACTCCCGCAATACCTGACAGCCAAGGGCACTCCCGCAATACCTGACAGCCAAGGGCACTCCCGCAATACCTGACAGCCAAGGGCACTCCCGCAATACCTGACAGCCAAGGGCACTCCCGCAATACCTGACAGCCAAGGGCACTCCCGCAATACCTGACAGCCAAGGGCACTCCCGCAATACCTGACAGCCAAGGGCACTCCCGCAATACCTGACAGCCAAGGGCACTCCCGCAATACCTGACAGCCAAGGGCACTCCCGCAATACCTGACAGCCAAGGGCACTCCCGCAATACCTGACAGCCAAGGGCACTCCCGCAATACCTGACAGCCAAGGGCACTCCCGCAATACCTGACAGCCAAGGGCACTCCCGCAATACCTGACAGCCAAGGGCACTCCCGCAATACCTGACAGCCAAGGGCACTCCCGCAATACCTGACAGCCAAGGGCACTCCCGCAATACCTGACAGCCAAGGGCACTCCCGCAATACCTGACAGCCAAGGGCACTCCCGCAATACCTGACAGCCAAGGGCACTCCCGCAATACCTGACAGCCAAGGGCACTCCCGCAATACCTGACAGCCAAGGGCACTCCCGCAATACCTGACAGCCAAGGGCACTCCCGCAATACCTGACAGCCAAGGGCACTCCCGCAATACCTGACAGCCAAGGGCACTCCCGCAATACCTGACAGCCAAGGGCACTCCCGCAATACCTGACAGCCAAGGGCACTCCCGCAATACCTGACAGCCAAGGGCACTCCCGCAATACCTGACAGCCAAGGGCACTCCCGCAATACCTGACAGCCAAGGGCACTCCCGCAATACCTGACAGCCAAGGGCACTCCCGCAATACCTGACAGCCAAGGGCACTCCCGCAATACCTGACAGCCAAGGGCACTCCCGCAATACCTGACAGCCAAGGGCACTCCCGCAATACCTGACAGCCAAGGGCACTCCCGCAATACCTGACAGCCAAGGGCACTCCCGCAATACCTGACAGCCAAGGGCACTCCCGCAATACCTGACAGCCAAGGGCACTCCCGCAATACCTGACAGCCAAGGGCACTCCCGCAATACCTGACAGCCAAGGGCACTCCCGCAATACCTGACAGCCAAGGGCACTCCCGCAATACCTGACAGCCAAGGGCACTCCCGCAATACCTGACAGCCAAGGGCACTCCCGCAATACCTGACAGCCAAGGGCACTCCCGCAATACCTGACAGCCAAGGGCACTCCCGCAATACCTGACAGCCAAGGGCACTCCCGCAATACCTGACAGCCAAGGGCACTCCCGCAATACCTGACAGCCAAGGGCACTCCCGCAATACCTGACAGCCAAGGGCACTCCCGCAATACCTGACAGCCAAGGGCACTCCCGCAATACCTGACAGCCAAGGGCACTCCCGCAATACCTGACAGCCAAGGGCACTCCCGCAATACCTGACAGCCAAGGGCACTCCCGCAATACCTGACAGCCAAGGGCACTCCCGCAATACCTGACAGCCAAGGGCACTCCCGCAATACCTGACAGCCAAGGGCACTCCCGCAATACCTGACAGCCAAGGGCACTCCCGCAATACCTGACAGCCAAGGGCACTCCCGCAATACCTGACAGCCAAGGGCACTCCCGCAATACCTGACAGCCAAGGGCACTCCCGCAATACCTGACAGCCAAGGGCACTCCCGCAATACCTGACAGCCAAGGGCACTCCCGCAATACCTGACAGCCAAGGGCACTCCCGCAATACCTGACAGCCAAGGGCACTCCCGCAATACCTGACAGCCAAGGGCACTCCCGCAATACCTGACAGCCAAGGGCACTCCCGCAATACCTGACAGCCAAGGGCACTCCCGCAATACCTGACAGCCAAGGGCACTCCCGCAATACCTGACAGCCAGGGGACTCCCGCAATACCTGACAGCCAAGGGCACTCCCGCAATACCTGACAGCCAAGGGCACTCCCGCAATACCTGACAGCCAAGGGCACTCCCGCAATACCTGACTTCCAGGTCACCAAGTGAATAAGGAATTTTCTTCTGATTCAATCAACTATGATAAAGCAGCCTTAGTATCTAAACAGGAAATGGAAGGGTTAGGTAGTTAGAAGTGTTTAAACACCTTTATTTTAGCGGGAAAATTAATTGAAAGTATAGTGAGAGTAACTTTAATCGCCGGACCGGCAATCAGCGTTTATCCACTAATTTTGTTGCCACTACATCGCTGGTTCTCACCTCAGTAATCAGGTCAGGGTTAGTATCTGAACTGATCAGGTCTCTCTCTGTGTGTGTAATAACTAGTCACCTCAGTAATCAGGTCAGGGTTAGTATCTGAACTGATCAGGTCTCTCTCTCTGTGTGTAATAACTAGTCACCTCAGTAATCAGGTCAGGGTTAGTATCTGAACTGATCAGGTCTCTCTCTCTGTGTGTAATAACTAGTCACCTCAGTAATCAGGTCAGGGTTAGTATCTGAACTGATCAGGTCTCTCTCTCTGTGTGTAATAACTAGTCACCTCAGTAATCAGGTCAGGGTTAGTATCTGAACTGATCAGGTCTCTCTCTCTGTGTGTAATAACTAGTCACCTCAGTAATCAGGTCAGGGTTAGTATCTGAACTGATCAGGTCTCTCTCTGTGTGTCTGTGTAATAACTAGTCACCTCAGTAATCAGGTCAGGGTTAGTATCTGAACTGATCAGGTCTCTCTCTGTGTGTCTGTGTAATAACTAGTCACCTCAGTAATCAGGTCAGGGTTAGTATCTGAACTGATCAGGTCTCTCTCTCTGTGTGTAATAACTAGTTACCTCAGTAATCAGGTCAGGGTTAGTATCTGAACTGATCAGGTCTCTCTCTCTGTGTGTAATAACTAGTCACCTCAGTAATCAGGTCAGGGTTAGTATCTGAACTGATCAGGTCTCTCTCTGTGTGTCTGTGTAATAACTAGTCACCTCAGTAATCAGGTCAGGGTTAGTATCTGAACTGATCAGGTCTCTCTCTCTGTGTGTAATAACTAGTCACCTCAGTAATCAGGTCAGGGTTAGTATCTGAACTGATCAGGTCTCTCTCTCTGTGTGTAATAACTAGTCACCTCAGTAATCAGGTCAGGGTTAGTATCTGAACTGATCAGGTCTCTCTCTCTGTGTGTAATAACTAGTCACCTCAGTAATCAGGTCAGGGTTAGTATCTGAACTGATCAGGTCTCTCTCTCTGTGTGTAATAACTAGTCACCTCAGTAATCAGGTCAGGGTTAGTATCTGAACTGATCAGGTCTCTCTCTCTGTGTGTAATAACTAGTCACCTCAGTAATCAGGTCAGGGTTAGTATCTGAACTGATCAGGTCTCTCTCTCTGTGTGTAATAACTAGTCACCTCAGTAATCAGGTCAGGGTTAGTATCTGAACTGATCAGGTCTCTCTCTCTGTGTGTAATAACTAGTCACCTCAGTAATCAGGTCAGGGTTAGTATCTGAACTGATCAGGTCTCTCTCTCTGTGTGTAATAACTAGTCACCTCTGTAATCAGGTCAGGGTTAGTATCTGAACTGATCAGGTCTCTCTCTCTGTGTGTAATAACTAGTCACCTCAGTAATCAGGTCAGGGTTAGTATCTGAACTGATCAGGTCTCTCTCTCTGTGTGTAATAACTAGTCACCTCAGTAATCAGGTCAGGGTTAGTATCTGAACTGATCAGGTCTCTCTCTGTGTGTAATAACTAGTCACCTCAGTAATCAGGTCAGGGTTAGTATCTGAACTGATCAGGTCTCTCTCTCTGTGTGTAATAACTAGTCACCTCAGTAATCAGGTCAGGGTTAGTATCTGAACTGATCAGGTCTCTCTCTCTCTGTGTAATAACTAGTCACCTCAGTAATCAGGTCAGGGTTAGTATCTGAACTGATCAGGTCTCTCTCTCTGTGTGTAATAACTAGTTACCTCAGTAATCAGGTCAGGGTTAGTATCTGAACTGATCAGGTCTCTCTCTCTCTGTGTAATAACTAGTCACCTCAGTAATCAGGTCAGGGTTAGTATCTGAACTGATCAGGTCTCTCTCTCTGTGTGTAATAACTAGTTACCTCAGTAATCAGGTCAGGGTTAGTATCTGAACTGATCAGGTCTCTCTCTCTGTGTGTAATAACTAGTCACCTCAGTAATCAGGTCAGGGTTAGTATCTGAACTGATCAGGTCTCTCTCTCTGTGTGTAATAACTAGTCACCTCAGTAATCAGGTCAGGGTTAGTATCTGAACTGATCAGGTCTCTCTCTCTGTGTGTAATAACTAGTCACCTCAGTAATCAGGTCAGGGTTAGTATCTGAACTGATCAGGTCTCTCTCTCTGTGTGTAATAACTAGTCACCTCAGTAATCAGGTCAGGGTTAGTATCTGAACTGATCAGGTCTCTCTCTCTGTGTGTAATAACTAGTCACCTCAGTAATCAGGTCAGGGTTAGTATCTGAACTGATCAGGTCTCTCTCTCTGTGTGTAATAACTAGTCACCTCAGTAATCAGGTCAGGGTTAGTATCTGAACTGATCAGGTCTCTCTCTCTGTGTGTAATAACTAGTCACCTCAGTAATCAGGTCAGGGTTAGTATCTGAACTGATCAGGTCTCTCTCTCTGTGTGTAATAACTAGTCACCTCAGTAATCAGGTCAGGGTTAGTATCTGAACTGATCAGGTCTCTCTCTGTGTGTAATAACTAGTCACCTCAGTAATCAGGTCAGGGTTAGTATCTGAACTGATCAGGTCTCTCTCTCTGTGTGTAATAACTAGTTACCTCAGTAATCAGGTCAGGGTTAGTATCTGAACTGATCAGGTCTCTCTCTCTGTGTGTAATAACTAGTCACCTCAGTAATCAGGTCAGGGTTAGTATCTGAACTGATCAGGTCTCTCTCTCTGTGTGTAATAACTAGTCACCTCAGTAATCAGGTCAGGGTTAGTATCTGAACTGATCAGGTCTCTCTCTCTGTGTGTAATAACTAGTCACCTCAGTAATCAGGTCAGGGTTAGTATCTGAACTGATCAGGTCTCTCTCTGTGTGTCTGTGTAATAACTAGTCACCTCAGTAATCAGGTCAGGGTTAGTATCTGAACTGATCAGGTCTCTCTCTCTGTGTGTAATAACTAGTTACCTCAGTAATCAGGTCAGGGTTAGTATCTGAACTGATCAGGTCTCTCTCTCTGTGTGTAATAACTAGTCACCTCAGTAATCAGGTCAGGGTTAGTATCTGAACTGATCAGGTCTCTCTCTGTGTGTCTGTGTAATAACTAGTCACCTCAGTAATCAGGTCAGGGTTAGTATCTGAACTGATCAGGTCTCTCTCTCTGTGTGTAATAACTAGTCACCTCAGTAATCAGGTCAGGGTTAGTATCTGAACTGATCAGGTCTCTCTCTCTGTGTGTAATAACTAGTCACCTCAGTAATCAGGTCAGGGTTAGTATCTGAACTGATCAGGTCTCTCTCTCTGTGTGTAATAACTAGTCACCTCAGTAATCAGGTCAGGGTTAGTATCTGAACTGATCAGGTCTCTCTCTCTGTGTGTAATAACTAGTCACCTCAGTAATCAGGTCAGGGTTAGTATCTGAACTGATCAGGTCTCTCTCTCTGTGTGTAATAACTAGTCACCTCAGTAATCAGGTCAGGGTTAGTATCTGAACTGATCAGGTCTCTCTCTCTGTGTGTAATAACTAGTCACCTCAGTAATCAGGTCAGGGTTAGTATCTGAACTGATCAGGTCTCTCTCTCTGTGTGTAATAACTAGTCACCTCAGTAATCAGGTCAGGGTTAGTATCTGAACTGATCAGGTCTCTCTCTGTGTGTCTGTGTAATAACTAGTCACCTCAGTAATCAGGTCAGGGTTAGTATCTGAACTGATCAGGTCTCTCTCTGTGTGTCTGTGTAATAACTAGTCACCTCAGTAATCAGGTCAGGGTTAGTATCTGAACTGATCAGGTCTCTCTCTCTGTGTGTAATAACTAGTCACCTCAGTAATCAGGTCAGGGTTAGTATCTGAACTGATCAGGTCTCTCTCTCTGTGTGTAATAACTAGTCACCTCAGTAATCAGGTCAGGGTTAGTATCTGAACTGATCAGGTCTCTCTCTCTGTGTGTAATAACTAGTCACCTCAGTAATCAGGTCAGGGTTAGTATCTGAACTGATCAGGTCTCTCTCTCTGTGTGTAATAACTAGTCACCTCAGTAATCAGGTCAGGGTTAGTATCTGAACTGATCAGGTCTCTCTCTCTGTGTGTAATAACTAGTTACCTCAGTAATCAGGTCAGGGTTAGTATCTGAACTGATCAGGTCTCTCTCTCTCTGTGTGTAATAACTAGTCACCTCAGTAATCAGGTCAGGGTTAGTATCTGAACTGATCAGGTCTCTCTCTCTGTGTGTAATAACTAGTCACCTCAGTAATCAGGTCAGGGTTAGTATCTGAACTGATCAGGTCTCTCTCTCTGTGTGTAATAACTAGTCACCTCAGTAATCAGGTCAGGGTTAGTATCTGAACTGATCAGGTCTCTCTCTGTGTGTCTGTGTAATAACTAGTCACCTCAGTAATCAGGTCAGGGTTAGTATCTGAACTGATCAGGTCTCTCTCTCTGTGTGTGTAATAACTAGTCACCTCAGTAATCAGGTCAGGGTTAGTATCTGAACTGATCAGGTCTCTCTCTCTGTGTGTAATAACTAGTCACCTCAGTAATCAGGTCAGGGTTAGTATCTGAACTGATCAGGTCTCTCTCTGTGTGTCTGTGTAATAACTAGTCACCTCAGTAATCAGGTCAGGGTTAGTATCTGAACTGATCAGGTCTCTCTCTCTGTGTGTAATAACTAGTCACCTCAGTAATCAGGTCAGGGTTAGTATCTGAACTGATCAGGTCTCTCTCTCTGTGTGTAATAACTAGTCACCTCAGTAATCAGGTCAGGGTTAGTATCTGAACTGATCAGGTCTCTCTCTCTGTGTGTAATAACTAGTCACCTCAGTAATCAGGTCAGGGTTAGTATCTGAACTGATCAGGTCTCTCTCTCTGTGTGTAATAACTAGTCACCTCAGTAATCAGGTCAGGGTTAGTATCTGAACTGATCAGGTCTCTCTCTCTGTGTGTAATAACTAGTCACCTCAGTAATCAGGTCAGGGTTAGTATCTGAACTGATCAGGTCTCTCTCTCTGTGTGTAATAACTAGTCACCTCAGTAATCAGGTCAGGGTTAGTATCTGAACTGATCAGGTCTCTCTCTGTGTGTCTGTGTAATAACTAGTCACCTCAGTAATCTGGTCAGGGTTAGTATCTGAACTGATCAGGTCTCTCTCTCTGTGTGTAATAACTAGTCACCTCAGTAATCAGGTCAGGGTTAGTATCTGAACTGATCAGGTCTCTCTCTCTGTGTGTAATAACTAGTCACCTCAGTAATCAGGTCAGGGTTAGTATCTGAACTGATCAGGTCTCTCTCTCTGTGTGTAATAACTAGTCACCTCAGTAATCAGGTCAGGGTTAGTATCTGAACTGATCAGGTCTCTCTCTCTGTGTGTAATAACTAGTCACCTCAGTAATCAGGTCAGGGTTAGTATCTGAACTGATCAGGTCTCTCTCTCTGTGTGTAATAACTAGTCACCTCAGTAATCAGGTCAGGGTTAGTATCTGAACTGATCAGGTCTCTCTCTCTGTGTGTAATAACTAGTCACCTCAGTAATCAGGTCAGGGTTAGTATCTGAACTGATCAGGTCTCTCTCTCTGTGTGTAATAACTAGTCACCTCAGTAATCAGGTCAGGGTTAGTATCTGAACTGATCAGGTCTCTCTCTCTGTGTGTAATAACTAGTCACCTCAGTAATCAGGTCAGGGTTAGTATCTGAACTGATCAGGTCTCTCTCTGTGTGTCTGTGTAATAACTAGTCACCTCAGTAATCAGGTCAGGGTTAGTATCTGAACTGATCAGGTCTCTCTCTCTGTGTGTAATAACTAGTCACCTCAGTAATCAGGTCAGGGTTAGTATCTGAACTGATCAGGTCTCTCTCTCTGTGTGTAATAACTAGTCACCTCAGTAATCAGGTCAGGGTTAGTATCTGAACTGATCAGGTCTCTCTCTCTGTGTGTAATAACTAGTCACCTCAGTAATCAGGTCAGGGTTAGTATCTGAACTGATCAGGTCTCTCTCTCTGTGTGTAATAACTAGTCACCTCAGTAATCAGGTCAGGGTTAGTATCTGAACTGATCAGGTCTCTCTCTCTGTGTGTAATAACTAGTCACCTCAGTAATCAGGTCAGGGTTAGTATCTGAACTGATCAGGTCTCTCTCTCTGTGTGTAATAACTAGTCACCTCAGTAATCAGGTCAGGGTTAGTATCTGAACTGATCAGGTCTCTCTCTCTGTGTGTAATAACTAGTCACCTCAGTAATCAGGTCAGGGTTAGTATCTGAACTGATCAGGTCTCTCTCTCTGTGTGTAATAACTAGTCACCTCAGTAATCAGGTCAGGGTTAGTATCTGAACTGATCAGGTCTCTCTCTCTGTGTGTAATAACTAGTCACCTCAGTAATCAGGTCAGGGTTAGTATCTGAACTGATCAGGTCTCTCTCTCTGTGTGTAATAACTAGTCACCTCAGTAATCAGGTCAGGGTTAGTATCTGAACTGATCAGGTCTCTCTCTCTGTGTGTAATAACTAGTTACCTCAGTAATCAGGTCAGGGTTAGTATCTGAACTGATCAGGTCTCTCTCTGTGGTCTGTGTAATAACTAGTCACCTCAGTAATCAGGTCAGGGTTAGTATCTGAACTGATCAGGTCTCTCTCTCTGTGTGTAATAACTAGTTACCTCAGTAATCAGGTCAGGGTTAGTATCTGAACTGATCAGGTCTCTCTCTCTGTGTGTAATAACTAGTCACCTCAGTAATCAGGTCAGGGTTAGTATCTGAACTGATCAGGTCTCTCTCTCTGTGTGTAATAACTAGTCACCTCAGTAATCAGGTCAGGGTTAGTATCTGAACTGATCAGGTCTCTCTCTCTGTGTGTAATAACTAGTCACCTCAGTAATCAGGTCAGGGTTAGTATCTGAACTGATCAGGTCTCTCTCTCTGTGTGTAATAACTAGTCACCTCAGTAATCAGGTCAGGGTTAGTATCTGAACTGATCAGGTCTCTCTCTCTGTGTGTAATAACTAGTCACCTCAGTAATCAGGTCAGGGTTAGTATCTGAACTGATCAGGTCTCTCTCTCTGTGTGTAATAACTAGTCACCTCAGTAATCAGGTCAGGGTTAGTATCTGAACTGATCAGGTCTCTCTCTCTGTGTGTAATAACTAGTCACCTCAGTAATCAGGTCAGGGTTAGTATCTGAACTGATCAGGTCTCTCTCTCTGTGTGTAATAACTAGTCACCTCAGTAATCAGGTCAGGGTTAGTATCTGAACTGATCAGGTCTCTCTCTCTGTGTGTAATAACTAGTCACCTCAGTAATCAGGTCAGGGTTAGTATCTGAACTGATCAGGTCTCTCTCTCTGTGTGTAATAACTAGTCACCTCAGTAATCAGGTCAGGGTTAGTATCTGAACTGATCAGGTCTCTCTCTCTGTGTGTAATAACTAGTCACCTCAGTAATCAGGTCAGGGTTAGTATCTGAACTGATCAGGTCTCTCTCTCTGTGTGTAATAACTAGTCACCTCAGTAATCAGGTCAGGGTTAGTATCTGAACTGATCAGGTCTCTCTGTGTGTAATAACTAGTTACCTCAGTAATCAGGTCAGGGTTAGTATCTGAACTGATCAGGTCTCTCTCTCTGTGTGTAATAACTAGTCACCTCAGTAATCAGGTCAGGGTTAGTATCTGAACTGATCAGGTCTCTCTCTCTCTGTGTAATAACTAGTCACCTCAGTAATCAGGTCAGGGTTAGTATCTGAACTGATCAGGTCTCTCTCTCTGTGTGTAATAACTAGTCACCTCAGTAATCAGGTCAGGGTTAGTATCTGAACTGATCAGGTCTCTCTCTCTGTGTGTAATAACTAGTTACCTCAGTAATCAGGTCAGGGTTAGTATCTGAACTGATCAGGTCTCTCTCTCTGTGTGTAATAACTAGTCACCTCAGTAATCAGGTCAGGGTTAGTATCTGAACTGATCAGGTCTCTCTCTCTGTGTGTAATAACTAGTCACCTCAGTAATCAGGTCAGGGTTAGTATCTGAACTGATCAGGTCTCTCTCTCTGTGTGTAATAACTAGTCACCTCAGTAAT
This sequence comes from Salvelinus fontinalis, assembly GCF_029448725.1. Taxonomy (NCBI): domain Eukaryota; kingdom Metazoa; phylum Chordata; class Actinopteri; order Salmoniformes; family Salmonidae; genus Salvelinus; species Salvelinus fontinalis. The sequence goes on from NC_074677.1 coordinate 3,184,383, forward strand.
CAGGTCAGGGTTAGTATCTGAACTGATCAGGTCTCTCTCTCTGTGTGTAATAACTAGTCACCTCAGTAATCAGGTCAGGGTTAGTATCTGAACTGATCAGGTCTCTCTCTCTGTGTGTAATAACTAGTTACCTCAGTAATCAGGTCAGGGTTAGTATCTGAACTGATCAGGTCTCTCTCTCTGTGTGTAATAACTAGTCACCTCAGTAATCAGGTCAGGGTTAGTATCTGAACTGATCAGGTCTCTCTCTGTGTGTGTAATAACTAGTCACCTCAGTAATCAGGTCAGGGTTAGTATCTGAACTGATCAGGTCTCTCTCTCTGTGTGTAATAACTAGTCACCTCAGTAATCAGGTCAGGGTTAGTATCTGAACTGATCAGGTCTCTCTCTGTGTGTGTAATAACTAGTCACCTCAGTAATCAGGTCAGGGTTAGTATCTGAACTGATCAGGTCTCTCTCTCTGTGTGTAATAACTAGTCACCTCAGTAATCAGGTCAGGGTTAGTATCTGAACTGATCAGGTCTCTCTCTCTGTGTGTAATAACTAGTCACCTCAGTAATCAGGTCAGGGTTAGTATCTGAACTGATCAGGTCTCTCTCTCTGTGTGTAATAACTAGTTACCTCAGTAATCAGGTCAGGGTTAGTATCTGAACTGATCAGGTCTCTCTCTCTGTGTGTAATAACTAGTCACCTCAGTAATCAGGTCAGGGTTAGTATCTGAACTGATCAGGTCTCTCTCTCTCTGTGTAATAACTAGTCACCTCAGTAATCAGGTCAGGGTTAGTATCTGAACTGATCAGGTCTCTCTCTCTGTGTGTAATAACTAGTCACCTCAGTAATCAGGTCAGGGTTAGTATCTGAACTGATCAGGTCTCTCTCTCTGTGTGTAATAACTAGTCACCTCAGTAATCAGGTCAGGGTTAGTATCTGAACTGATCAGGTCTCTCTCTCTGTGTGTAATAACTAGTCACCTCAGTAATCAGGTCAGGGTTAGTATCTGAACTGATCAGGTCTCTCTCTCTGTGTGTAATAACTAGTCACCTCAGTAATCAGGTCAGGGTTAGTATCTGAACTGATCAGGTCTCTCTCTCTGTGTGTAATAACTAGTCACCTCAGTAATCAGGTCAGGGTTAGTATCTGAACTGATCAGGTCTCTCTCTGTGTGTAATAACTAGTCACCTCAGTAATCAGGTCAGGGTTAGTATCTGAACTGATCAGGTCTCTCTCTCTGTGTGTAATAACTAGTCACCTCAGTAATCAGGTCAGGGTTAGTATCTGAACTGATCAGGTCTCTCTCTGTGTGTCTGTGTAATAACTAGTCACCTCAGTAATCAGGTCAGGGTTAGTATCTGAACTGATCAGGTCTCTCTCTCTGTGTGTAATAACTAGTCACCTCAGTAATCAGGTCAGGGTTAGTATCTGAACTGATCAGGTCTCTCTCTCTGTGTGTAATAACTAGTTACCTCAGTAATCAGGTCAGGGTTAGTATCTGAACTGATCAGGTCTCTCTCTCTGTGTGTAATAACTAGTCACCTCAGTAATCAGGTCAGGGTTAGTATCTGAACTGATCAGGTCTCTCTCTCTGTGTGTAATAACTAGTCACCTCAGTAATCAGGTCAGGGTTAGTATCTGAACTGATCAGGTCTCTCTCTCTGTGTGTAATAACTAGTCACCTCAGTAATCAGGTCAGGGTTAGTATCTGAACTGATCAGGTCTCTCTCTCTGTGTGTAATAACTAGTCACCTCAGTAATCAGGTCAGGGTTAGTATCTGAACTGATCAGGTCTCTCTCTCTGTGTGTAATAACTAGTCACCTCAGTAATCAGGTCAGGGTTAGTATCTGAACTGATCAGGTCTCTCTCTCTGTGTGTAATAACTAGTCACCTCAGTAATCAGGTCAGGGTTAGTATCTGAACTGATCAGGTCTCTCTCTCTGTGTGTAATAACTAGTCACCTCAGTAATCAGGTCAGGGTTAGTATCTGAACTGATCAGGTCTCTCTCTGTGTGTAATAACTAGTCACCTCAGTAATCAGGTCAGGGTTAGTATCTGAACTGATCAGGTCTCTCTCTCTGTGTGTAATAACTAGTTACCTCAGTAATCAGGTCAGGGTTAGTATCTGAACTGATCAGGTCTCTCTCTCTGTGTGTAATAACTAGTCACCTCAGTAATCAGGTCAGGGTTAGTATCTGAACTGATCAGGTCTCTCTCTCTGTGTGTAATAACTAGTCACCTCAGTAATCAGGTCAGGGTTAGTATCTGAACTGATCAGGTCTCTCTCTCTGTGTGTAATAACTAGTCACCTCAGTAATCAGGTCAGGGTTAGTATCTGAACTGATCAGGTCTCTCTCTCTGTGTGTAATAACTAGTCACCTCAGTAATCAGGTCAGGGTTAGTATCTGAACTGATCAGGTCTCTCTCTGTGTGTAATAACTAGTCACCTCAGTAATCAGGTCAGGGTTAGTATCTGAACTGATCAGGTCTCTCTCTCTGTGTGTAATAACTAGTCACCTCAGTAATCAGGTCAGGGTTAGTATCTGAACTGATCAGGTCTCTCTCTCTGTGTGTAATAACTAGTCACCTCAGTAATCAGGTCAGGGTTAGTATCTGAACTGATCAGGTCTCTCTCTCTGTGTGTAATAACTAGTCACCTCAGTAATCAGGTCAGGGTTAGTATCTGAACTGATCAGGTCTCTCTCTCTGTGTGTAATAACTGGTCACCTCAGTAATCAGGTCAGGGTTAGTATCTGAACTGATCAGGTCTCTCTCTCTGTGTGTAATAACTAGTCACCTCAGTAATCAGGTCAGGGTTAGTATCTGAACTGATCAGGTCTCTCTCTCTGTGTGTAATAACTAGTCACCTCAGTAATCAGGTCAGGGTTAGTATCTGAACTGATCAGGTCTCTCTCTCTGTGTGTAATAACTAGTCACCTCAGTAATCAGGTCAGGGTTAGTATCTGAACTGATCAGGTCTCTCTCTCTGTGTGTAATAACTAGTCACCTCAGTAATCAGGTCAGGGTTAGTATCTGAACTGATCAGGTCTCTCTCTGTGTGTAATAACTAGTCACCTCTGCTATCAGGTCTCCCTCGTTGATCTTGTCTCCCTCCTTTTTCTCCCAGCGAGCGATGGTTCCGGTCTGCATGGTGGGGGACAGAGCAGGAAGCTCCACCTGCCACACACACACACACACACACATATGATCAATGTGTGCAAAGCTATCAAAGGCAAAGGGTGGCTACTACATGCCTCCATATGTGTTATTTAATTAGTATTATTTTATTTCAGGGGTAGATCAGCTTTAATACTGCAGATAGATTGTACCTTCTATCAATGTAATTGTCTGCATCACTTATTTATACACATATAAATATATACAGTTGAAGTCAGAAGTTTGCATACACCTTAGCCAAATACATTTAAACTCAGTTTCACAATTCCTGACATTTAATATTAGTAAAAAATATTAATAAAAGACAGGGTGGGATAGATATAGGTCTGTAGCAGTTTGGGTCTAGAGTGTCTCCCCCTTCGAAGAGGGAGATGACCGCGGCAGCTTTCCAATCTATGGGAATCTCAGACGATAAGAAAGAGAAGTTGAACAGACTGGTAATAGGGGTTGCAACAATTGCGGCAGATCATTTTAGAAAGAGAGGGTCCAGATTGTCTAGCCCCGGCTGATTTGTAGGGGTCTAGATTTTGCAACTCTTTCAGAACATCAGCTATCTGGATTTGGGTTGAAGGAGAAATAGGGGAGGCTTGGGCACGTTGCTGTGGGGGGTGCAGGGCTGTTGACCGGGGTAGGGGTAGCCAAGTGGAAACCATGGCCAGCCGTAGAAAAATGCTTATTGAAATTCTCAATTATCGTGGATTTATCGGTGGTGACAGTGTTTCCTAGCCTCAGTGCAGTGGGCAGCTGGGAGGAGGTGCTCTTACTCTCCATGGACTTTAGTGTCCCAGAACTTTTTGGAGTTTGTGCTACAGGATGCATATTTCTGTTGAAAAGTTAGCCTTTGCTTTCCTAACTGCCTGTGTATATTGGTTTCTAACTTCCATGAAAAGTTGCATATCGCGGGGGCTATTCGATGCTCATGCAGTACACCACAGGATGTTTTTGTGCTGGTCAAGGGCAGTCAAGTCTGGAGTGAACCAAGGGCTATATCTGTTCCTGGTTCTACATTTTTTGAATGGGGCATGCTTATTTAAGATGGTGAGGAAACCATTTTTAAAGAATAACCAGGCATCCTCTACTGACGGAATGAGGTCAATATCCTTCCAGGATACCCGGGCAAGGTCGATTAGAAAGGCCTGCTTGCTGAAGTGTTTTAGGGAGTGTTTGACAGTGATGAGGGGTGGTCGTTTGACAGCAGACCCATTACGGATGCAGGCAATGAGGCAGTGGTCGCTGAGATCCTGGTTGAAGACAGCAGAGGAGGAGGGCAGGTTGGTCAGGATGATATCTATGAGGGTGCCCGTGTTTACAGATTTGGGGTTGTACCTGGTGGGTTCATTGATAATTTGTGTGAGATTGAGGGCATCTAGCTTAGAATGTAGGACGGCCCGGGTGTTAAGCATGTCCCAGTTTAGGTCACCTAGCAGCAAGAGCTCTGAAGATGGATGGGGGGCAATCAATTCACATATGGTGTCCAGATCACCTAACATGAGGAGAAAAATGTAAATTGTTCAGCCTTCTCAGCATAAATTGGAATAATGGGACAATAAATTATATAACGCATTTCTCATCCGTGGATTGAGGCAGTTTTCCAGGCAACATCTCGATCCGGGTCCGCCATGTCCTAATATACACAGGAATGCTGCCTGACCGTAGTGCAGCTGTAAGCAAGCAGGTCGGATCTGCTGGCTACTATTGTTGCTACCATGGGCACCGCTAGTTAGTAAATTGGTTAGCTCCCGCAAGGGACTGGTTAGCTGCCGCTATTACCTAGGACACAACTAGCTGGTAAGTTCCCGCTGCTACTACCAGGGACACCGCTAGCTAGCTGGTAAGTTCCCGCTACTACCAGGGACACCGCTAGCTAGCTGGTAAGTTCCCGCTACTACCAGGGACACCGCTAGCTAGCTGGTAAGTTCCCGCTACTACCAGGGACACCGCTAGCTAGCTGGTAAGTTCCCGCTACTACCAGGGACACCGCTAGCTAGCTGGTAAGTTCCCGCTACTACCAGGGACACCGCTAGCTAGCTGGTTAGTTAACGCTGCTACTACCAGGGACACCGCTAGCTAGCTGGTTAGTTAACGACTCTGGGTGGCTAACTGATTAAGATGGTTATCCCGTGTCACTGTCAATGACTGCTACTCCACTGATATATGTTGTTGGCTAAAATTAAAGACCATTAGCTAGTTAGCTAGCAAAGCTAACGATACTGTCTGAAACGGTCGTCTTCGAGCCCACACAAGCACAGAAGTTAGCTAGCTAAGTCATCATACCTTCTGGTGCGGTGGTAGGCTGTAGAGGCGTTGTGTCTGGGCTCCCATGATGGGCTGGGGAGGTTGTAGCAGGGCTCTGCAGGCGAAGACCACGGTGTTGAAACGACCTCCACTGCAAACAGCCCTGGACCGGACAGCGCCGTGGTAGCGCCTCAGATGACAGTGGCCCAGAACGAGACGAGCGCTCAAGGCAGGCCCAGGTTGGGCACAGCGGGACTGAGGCAACCCTGCAGACGGCCTCAGCCGCAGGACCAGACGGAGCATTTCGCCTTTAGAAGTTTAGTCGCTAAACAGCTTTTAGATTCAGTTGGAGCTACTCGGGTAACAGAATGTCTGATACCAATGGTAGCAATAAAGTGTGTTTCTGTCCCCCGAACCAGCCCAGGTAGCTAGCAAGCTGCTCACTTTCCAATGACCTCCTTAATCACAACGCTTTACGGCTGTCCTTCCGTGCATGTTACAATGGTACTGGCATTGGCAGGAAGAATCTAAAAATACATCCGTAAATGAGCTGGCAACGTTGAGGACTCCACTGTCGTAAAAAAGTCGCAAAATGGCTCTTCTTCTTTTTCTTCTTCTATGGTACATTGGCGATCGCACAATTTAATGTTAATTCTGCCACCTACTGTGCGGGTCGGAAACAGGATCCCTAAATATGGAATAAAATACCAAAACCACTCCCAAACGACCAAAAAATAAATAAACTAAATCAGACAACTTTAGTAAAAATTTTAAAAAAAGAAGATCTGACCCCAACAAAGGCTCAAGGGAAACCTGGGAGGGTGGGTCTTCCGGCACCAGGTCTTTAGATGTAAAAGCCTTAAGTCCCAAAAACGTTTCTGCCGCAGCCACAATTATGTCCAGTTTCTTAGATTTCTTTGAGACTTATGCCGTAAAGTTTATACCTGTGTGCAGCTGAACACTGTCTGCTGGAAACACCCGGTATGTCGTTTTTGATTTAAAAAAAAGAACCAATCTTCTTTAGTGATGAATACTGAACTTGTTTTTGCATGGATTTCGTGACATGGTTAACTTTTAACAGCTAGGAGCACTTTTATTGTTTCAGCTTAACAGACAAGTTGAAGCCTGCTTGACCACTGCAACAGGAGCCGAACCCATATTGCCCGCTGGGAACCAGACAACTTCTTCTGGCCCAAACTAAGAGGTAAGGGACCTTTTTTCTAAATCCCTTTGATAGTTGTCTGTTTCTCTCGTGGGTGGTGGGGGTTACCCCTGTCGCAAGAAATCTACAAATTGAAGGTAAATTGTCTGTCCTTTCTCAAAATACCTGTCAGTATGAGTTAAGAATAATTATTCTATAACCGGTTACTGGACTAGACCCAATCTGGATTTTGGTTTGAATATGAATGAACGTTGACGAACTTGAATGGATGCATTTTGGTTTATTGTGGTCTAGGGGTGTTTTCAGTGGGTCCTTTTCATCGAGTTATTGTGAATTTACTGCCGTTCGCTTGAATTCCTCTGTCCAATCCCTTTTTAGGGCAATGTGAACACACACCATTGGCTGTACAATTTTCAATTACACCATTATTTAATCTGTAGTTATTATTCTGTTAATAATAATATTTACATGTTATTAGTATCTTCTGATTACAATTATTATGTCTCATCTTATAACAAAATGCAATCTATTAGCTTCCACAAGTAAGTAAGTAAGTAGGTATAACTAGCTGTCCGATAACACATTCTGATGGAATGGCTAGTCCTGCACTTTGTAAAAACCCAGAGTTCATTGAGTGAACGTTAGAAAAAGATCTTGATTCCTTTCTAAACATATCAATGTGAATGCATAAGAGGACTCGGACCACAAAATAGGTGAAGTGAACTGGCAAAAGAGTTAAGTCCTCATTCAAAGGGCAGTGTGAATACAAAGAGAACAGAGTTGTTTGTCCTGTTTGTTTTACCCCAGAGTTCACTTTAAAGAGGACTGAGATCGGTTCTTAAAGAGGACTATATGGGAAAACATCCTAAGGCAACGTTTGTCTCTGGTTTATTGAGGTCTAAGGCAACTTTGATTGTCTCTGGTTATTGAGCTCCAAGACAGCATGGATTGTCTTTGGTTATTGTGGTCCACTTAATTACACAACTGATAATAAATATATTTATAAATATATAGATATCTGTGGATAGGAGAATGTTAGAAAATGTCTTATGACCGATATACGTTCTGTCATTATTGTAAGCAAAGGGGACACTGGGAAACCAGTGCCTTAATAAAGCAGGAATCCAGAGTCAGAGGGAGTTAAACAAGCAATTGTGTTAAGCGCCTGCATTGGGGTAGAATTACCCTTTAAAATGTTTATGCATGAACAGGAATGGCACTGTAGCGCGGTAGTTACACAGAACCACGGAGGAAATCTTTAGACTTCGTGGCAAGAGAAATGCCACCATGCCTATTAGTACAAGCAACTGAAATGGTTCTGCATAACATCCCTCCATTACTATGGGTCAAAAAGTAGAGGTGTATGTTCCACATGAGGTAGCGACTACAGTTAATAGTACAAAATGTTACCAACGACTGATGAGAGACAAGGCAAGAAGGGCCTTCTATGCCATCAAAAGAAACATACAATTTGACATACCAATTAGGATCTGGCTTAAAATACTTGAATCAGTGTTTGCCCTTCATGGTTGTGAGGTCTGGGTTTCGTTCACCAACCAAGATTTCACAAAATGGGACAAACACCAAATTGAGACTCTGCATGCAGAATTCTGCAAAAATATTCTCTGTGTCCAACGCAAAACACCAAATAATGCATGCAGAGCAGAATTAGGCCGATACCCACTAATGATCAAAAAGAGTCGTTCAATTCTACAACCACCTAAAAGGAAGCAATTCCCAAACCTTCCATAACAAAGCCATCACCTACAGAGAGATGAACCTGGAGATGAGTCCCCTAAGCAAGCTGGTCCTAGGGCTCTGTTCACAAACACACCCCACAAAGCCATCACCTACAGAGAGATGAACCTGGAGATGAGCTCCCTAAGCAAGCTGGTCCTGGGGCTCTGTTCACAAATAGAAACAGACCCTACAAAGCCCAAACACAGCAACATAATTAGACCCAACCCAATCATGAGAAAACAAAAAGAGGTTTACTTGACACTTTGAAAGAATTTACAAAAAAACTAAGAAAACTACAATGGTATTTGAGAGGGGAGAGGTGGAGAGAGACATGGGAGGGGGAGGTGGAGAGAGACAGGGGAGGGGGAGGTAGAGAGAGACAGGGGTGAGGGAGGTAGAGAGAGACAGAGGAAGGGGAGGGGGAGAGAGACAGGGGAGGGGAGGTGGAGACAGAGAGACAGGGGAAGGGGAGGTGGAGACAGAGAGACAGGGGAGGTGGAGGTGGAGAGAGAGAGACAGGGGAGGGGGAGGTGGAGACAGAGAGACAGGGGAGGTGGAGGTGGAGAGAGAGAGAGACAGGGGAGGTGGAGAGAGAGACAAGGTAGGGGGAGGGGGAGAGGGGAGGTGGAGAGAGATAGACAGGGTAAGGGGAGGGGGAGGTGGAGAGAGATAGACAGGGTAAGGGGAGGAGAGAGAGACAGAGGGAGGGAGAGAGTGTGTGAGGGGGGGTAGAGTAGGAGTGAGCGAGGGGACGAGGGGAGATGGGGTAAGAGAGGGAACAGGGGGAGTTGATCCAAAATAATGTTTGGCTCCAAAGGCTGCAAATACAGTAAACACACACACATTGTAGTCCACATTCACTGATACGCTACTAAGTGAACCACTCTTATCAGTATTTATTGAGGGGTCAGAAGGATGCTGCTCTGCCTGCTGTGTTCTCCTGCTGTACCCTGGCATCCTGCAGCTTCACAGTCCCTGACGGGGTGTGGTGTGGGACTGGTGTTGGGGTAGTCCCTCCGGTAGCAGGAGTTGTTGGGGGGAGGTCTAACTCCAGCTGGTGGCCCGGGGAACTCTTGGACTCCTTCCTCACTGGAACACACACGTACATTATCAGTAACATTATGACAAATTACTATTAGCATCAGCAATATTCTGTGATATGCAGGAACACTCGGTACTATTCAGTAGTACTCAGTAGTACTCAGTATTATTCAGTAGTACGCAGTAGTACTCAGAAGTACTCAGTTGTACTCAGTAATATTCAGTAGTACTCAGTATTTTTCAGTAGTACTCAGTAATATTCAGTAGCACTCAGTAATATTCAGTAGCACTCAGTAATATTCAGTAGCACTCAGTAATATTCAGTAGCACTCAGTAATATTCAGTAGTACTCAGTAATATTCAGTAGTACTCAGTAATATTCAGTAGTACTCAGTAATATTCAGTAGTACTCAGTAATATTCAGTAGTACTCAGTAATATTCAGTAGTACTCAGTAATATTCAGTAGTACTCAGTAATATGCAGTAAAATGATATAATACTCAGTGATATGCAGTAGTATTATTCACAGCTGTAGATGGGTCTCTTCTCTTCACGGTTATAGGAGGAGGAGTAGGTGGAGTCAAAGTAGTGAGAGAACTGTGAAAGAGGAGAGGAATGGACATATATCAGGGAGGTGGAAGAAATAAACACTATATGACCAAAAGTATGTGGACACCCCTTCAGTGACCGCCTGCAGGGAGAAACTTTGTAGCGGGTCAGGGGAAAAAGAGGGAGGAGCATCGGCCTAGTCACATTAGAAGGGGTGGGAGATGAGGAAATGTTGGACGGGCAAGGAGGCATGGCTGAGTCAAATAGGAATCCTGACTTAATGAAGTGGTGATTAAAGAGCTCAGCCATGTGCTTCTTGTCAGTAACAACCACATCATCAACATTAAGGGGCAGCTGTGAGGAGGAGGGTTTATTCTCCAGGTCTTTAACCGTTTTCCTGAACTTCTTGGGGTTAGACCCACAGAGAGAGAGCTTCTCCTTAAAGTAACTAACTTTGGCCTTCCGGATAGTCTGAGTGAACTTGTTTCTCATTTGCCTGAACGAGAGCCAGTCAGCCTGAGTGTGCGTGAGCCGAGCCTTTCGCCAAATGAGGTGGAGTAACTCTGCCAGATCACGGTCGAACCAGGGGCTGAACCGGTTTTTAATTCTCAGTTTCTTCATGGGGGCGTGTTTGTTCACAATACCACTGAAAATATCAAAAAAGAAGGTCCAAGCGTCTTCGACAGAGGGGATCCAGCTGATTCTATACCAATTTACAGAGGGCATCAAGCTGATTCTATACCATGTTACAGAGGGGATCCAGCTGATTCTATACCATGTTACAGAGGGGATCAAGCTGATTCTATACCATGTTACAGAGGAGATCAAGCTGATTCTATACCATTTAACAGAGGGGATCAAGCTGATTCTATACCATGTTACAGAGGGGATCCAGCTGATTCTATACCATGTTACAGAGGGGATCAAGCTGATTCTATACCATTTAACAGAGGGGATCAAGCTGATTCTATACCATGTTACAGAGGGGATCAAGCTGATTCTATACCATGTTACAGAGGGGATCAAGCTGATTCTATACCATTTTACAGAGGAGATCAAGCTGATTCTATTCCATTTTACAGAGGGGATCCAGCTGATTCTATACCATGTTACAGAGGGGATCAAGCTGATTCTATACCATTTTACAGAGGAGACCAAGCTGATTCTATTCCATTTTACAGAGGGGATCAAGCTGATTCTATACCATGTTACAGAGGGGGTCCAGCTGATTCTATACCATGTTACAGAGGGGATCAAGCTGATTCTATACCATGTTACAGAGGGCATCAAGCTGATTCTATACCATGTTACAGAGGGGATCAAGCTGATTCTATACCATGTTACAGAGGGGATCAAGCTGATTCTATACCATTTTACAGAGGGGATCAAGCTGATTCTATACCATTTTACAGAGGCCAGTTCATGAAGGAAGGCTTGCTCATTAAAGTGTTTTACCAAGCGTTTGTGACAAATCAGGACAGGTTGTTTCACTGATCAGCCATCACGAACACAGGCTGTAAAACAGTGATCACTAAGGTCACTACAGAAAACACCAGACTGATACCTATCAGGGTTATTTGTGAGGATAACATCGAGGAGAGTAGCCTTTACTGGGTGAGAGCTTAGGGCAAGTAGGGTACAGGCCGGTGCTGATGGAGGACGATAACACCCAGCAACAGTCAACAAAGAGCTATTTGAAAGTTGAATGCTTAAAACCAGCTAATCAAATTGTTTGGGGACAGACTTGGTGGAGACAACCGAGCACTTAAGGTGATCCTTGGTAAAGATTGCCACTCCACCGCCTTTGGAAGATCCGTCTTGCCGAAAAAGGTTATAACCAGAAAGGTTAACGTCAGTATTCAAAACACTCTTCTTTAACTACGTCTTAGTAATGACAAACACATCTGGATTGGAGCTGTGAACCCACACTTTCAATTGATCCATTTTAGGTAATACGCTTCTAATGTTAACTTCTTATGGCTGCAAGGCAAAGTGTTGAGTAGCCAGTTAAATCGTGCCCATTTCAAACGGCCTCGTACTCAATTCTTGCTCGTACAATATGCATATTATTATTACTATTGGATAGAAAACACTCTCTAGTTTCTAAAACCGTTTGAATTATTTCTCTGAGTGAAACAGAGCTCCTTCTGCAGCACATTTCCTGACCAGGAAGTGGAATGTCAGAAATCGATGCTCTGTTCAACTTCATGCCTATACATGGGCATAAGACGTAAGAGTCTACGTACACTTCATACACCTTCCCCTGGTTGTCAAGAGGCGGTGAGAGAAGAAATTTCGTGTCTATCTTGGTCTGAGGTGGAATTAAAGCTCTTTGTATGATGTGACCGTCCATTTCCTGATTTTGGAGCGCGCGAAAGAGGACATGGATTTGCCTTCTATTTAGCTGTCGTTATGGACGACTAACATCTCCGGTTTAGATTTTATTTGATACATGTGACCATATCATCGTAAAGTATGTTTGTTCAATATAGTTTAATCAGATTATTGAATTTTTTGGGGGAGTTTTGCCGTGTTCCGTTCTCTGAGTTTGTTGACGTTGGAGAGATCCGTGCCACTTGGCAAGTGCCCATGCTAAATCAAGAGGGAAATTTGCCGTTCCAGATCCAAACAACGACTGTTCTGGACAAAGGACACCTTGTCCAACATTCTGACGGAAGATCACCAAAAGTAAGAAACATTTTATGATGCGATTTCTAATATCTGTCGCGCATGTGAACTGGTCGTCGGCGCCCAAGTGTTTCTGGCTATTGTGGCTACGCTAATATAACGCTATATTGTGTTTTCGCTGTAAAACACTTGATAAATCGGAAATATTGTCTGGAATCACAAGATGCCTGTCTTTCAATTGCTGTTCACTATGTATTTTTCAGAAATGTTTTATGATGAGTATTTAGTTATTTGGCGTTGGTGTCTGTAATTTTTCTGTCTGCTTTCGGTGCAATTTCTGACTGTAGCTGCAATGTAAACTATGATTTATACCTGAAATATGCACATTTTTCGAAAAAAACATATGCTATACAATAAATATGTTATCAGACTGTCATCTGATGAGGTAGTTTCTTGGTTAGTGGCTATTTATATCTTTATTTGGCCGAATTTGTGATAGCTACTGATGGAGTCAAAAACTGATGGAGTAATAAAAGTGGAGTCTTTTGCTAACGTGGTTAGCTAATAGATTTACATATTTTGTATTCCCTGTAAAACATTTAAAAAATCGGACATGTTGGCTGGATTCACGAGATGTGTACCTTTCATATGCTGTATTGGACTTGTTAATGTGTGAAAGTTAAATATTTAAAAAAAATATCTTTTGAATTTCGCGCCCTGCACTTGAAGTGGCTGTTGTCATAAATGTACCGACGTCGGGCTTGCACGCCAAACAGGTTAACGTGCAGAAAACCCAGGCTTTTAAGAGAGCAGAAAGCGAAGCAGATATCAGAGAAGAAGTCAGAATTGGGGCTAGCAACTGTAGGTGGACCAGGGTGTACAGGCACATTTCCAGATATAATCAACAGTAACACAATCAGGGCACGGCGGAGGACAGGGAGAGCTCTGCAGTGCTGATTTATGACACCTGAATGTGCATCAGATGCCAACAAGATCATATTGTACGGCAATTTCATCAGGTAACATGAAGACGAGAGGTAGTTAGAATAGGATGGGAGGCCAAAAGTCTGTGTAACCAATAGAGAGTCCCGAGTGTGGGAACAAACAGTCTGTCCCATGGTTAGCTAAACAAGAACGTTCATATTCAACAAAGCATTCAGGAGTCCTGAGGCAAATGGTATAAAGCACAAGATAAAAAATAACAACTTGGGGCTAGCCATTGTAAGTTCAGAGTCCCTCGCCCTAACAGTGTCTGTGTGATGGAGGCGAGTGAAAGCAGAGTGTGGTGGGGGTACCTCTACCAGACAGGGGGAGACAAGCCAGGGCGGACGATGAACAGATCGCCAGGTGGAATCCAAGCAGCAGTGCAGCAGGTAACGGGAGTAGGCGTCACACCCACTTGGGAGAATTACTTCTGGAGGCAGATTTCTTGTAGAAAATGCCAGTGGATGGTCTCTGAACAGTGGGAGAGGGCTTCAAGGCCTCTGGATTTGGGTGGGGTAGCCTGCGAGACTCCTGACATTTGTTGGGCTCAACCGCTCACTTCACACCTCCGTGCTAATTGAAGTTGTATCTGGTCTGTCTCAGTTCCGGGTTGGATGGTGTCCTCAGGCCTCTGCTGTTTACATGCCAGAGCACCGTCTATATAGCTTGGACAAAAGGAATCCTTGGTAGTAGTAATCCTTCCAGGTCATTTTGTCGAAAATTAGGTTGAAGGTTTGGAGTTTTGATCTGGAGTGAAGGTTATGCTGAGGAGGGTAGCATCCTGTATATGTCCCTGCCGAAAAATCCAAGTCTAATTCCACATCTATCTTTTCGTAAAAAACATGCAGCTGTGTCTCTCTCTCTCTCTCTCTCTCTCCCTTCCTCTGTCTGTAGTGAAAATACATTTCACAAATTAACTTTTAACAAGGCACACATGTTAATTGAAATGCATTCCAGGTGACTACCTCATGAAGCTGGTTCAGAGAATGCCAAGAGTGTGCAAAGCTGTCATCAAGGCAAAGGGTGGCTAATTTGAAGAATCTCAAACATAAAATAGATTTTGATTTGTTTTTGGTCACTACATGATTCAATATGTGTTATTTCATAGTTCTGAGATCTTCAGTATTATTCTACAATGTAGAAAATAGTAGAAATAAATATAAACCCTTGAATGAGTAGGTGTGTCCAAACTTTTGACTGGTACTGTATAAAATCGAGCACACAGACATGCAATCTCCATAGACAAACATTCCCCCCACATTCATGTCCCCCCACATTCTGACATTGCATTTTTGTCCCCCCCCTTGTTTTAACATTGCAATGTGATACAGAAAAGGATCTGCTTTCGGACCATGCGGACACCTCCGAGCGGTCGGGTAGGCTGTTTGGAGAAGTCCGTTGGCTGGATTTAGGACCAAGGACACCACAGAGCAGGCTGACAGGCTGTGTGAAGGGTAAAGCTTCTGGAAGGCTGGCTGGACTAGCACGGGAGAGTTGAGCATAGTTCAGTGTGTATGTGTTGCTCTCTTTCACCGAGTTGTAAAAGCAAGCAGAGCAGAAACTGGCTAGTTGACTGATGTAGCTGGCAAGGTAACTGCTGTGTTTAACATAACAGAAAAAAACTAAAGTAGTGTTTTTATTCACAGTGTTGAGCTAGTATTGTAAGTGACATGTAACGTTAGCTAATGTTTCATATCCTCTCAAATGAGGTGAACGAATAAGCAACGCTAGCTAGTAGCTACCACAGCCAGGTCAGCTCTAGCCTCTAGATATCTGTCAGATAGCAATAATAGCCACGTCATATCACTATCTAACAGCTGTTGTTTGTATGAAAATTTTTTGTAGCCTTTGTTTTGTCCCGTTTCAAAAGAAGTAATTGAACTTGGCTAGCTTTCACCAGTTGATGTACCGTTGGAGAGAGAGAGCTGACCAAAAGTTAGCTATTCTTTTTTTGCCTCAATCACACTAGACCTGAATCAAATGTTGAAAACATCAACCAAATGATTGAAGATTGATATTCTGACATTCCTTCAGTGCAATGAGAGTTGTATTAGTCAATATGTCAACGTAACATCATTGATCTGTCAGTTTTCCTAGCTAATTCCCTCCTTTCCACACTGACAGTAATAAACAGCTCCGACATAACAGGCCGATTTCTTCATCCCGTCCACATCTGCAGCTTTTCATACTGCACTGCTCCTTTCTGTCCGACTCCCACCCGCAACTGGTCCCAAACCCAACCGCAGTCCCGCATTGTTATTGTAGGCTATGTGACGCAGCTCACCTGCCAGCCATGGTCCCAGCTCACCTGTTAGCCATGGTCCCAGCTCACCTGCCAGCCATGGTCCCAGCTCACCTGTTAGCCATGGTCCCAGCTCACCTGCAAGCCATAGTCCCAGCTCACCTGCCAGCCATAGTCCCAGCTCACCTGCCAGCCATAGTCCCAGCTCACCTGCCAGCCATGGTCCCAGCTCACCTGTTAGCCATGGTCCCAGCTCACCTGTTAGCCATGGTCCCAGCTCACCTGTTAGCCATGGTCCCAGCTCACCTGTTAGCCATGGTCCCAGCTCACCTGTTAGCCATAGTCCCAGCTCACCTGCCAGCCATGGTCCCAGCTCACCTGCCAGCCATGGTCCCAGCTCACCTGTTAGCCATGGTCCCAGCTCACCTGCCAGCCATGGTCCCAGCTCACCTGCCAGCCATGGTCCCAGCTCACCTGTTAGCCATAGTCCCAGCTCACCTGTTAGCCATGGTCCCAGCTCACCTGCCAGCCATAGTCCCAGCTCACCTGCCAGCCATGGTCCCAGCTCACCTGTTAGCCATGGTCCCAGCTCACCTGCCAGCCATAGTCCCAGCTCACCTGTTAGCCATGGTCCCAGCTCACCTGTTAGCCATGGTCCCAGCTCACCTGTTAGCCATGGTCCCAGCTCACCTGTTAGCCATGGTCCCAGCTCACCTGTTAGCCATGGTCCCAGCTCACCTGTTAGCCCTAGTCCCAGCTCACCTGCCAGCCTTGGTCCCAGCTCACCTGTTAGCCATGGTCCCAGCTCACCTGCCAGCCATGGTCCCAGCTCACCTGCCAGCCATGGTCCCAGCTCACCTGCCAGCCATGGTCCCAGCTCACCTGTTAGCCATAGTCCCAGCTCACCTGTTAGCCATGGGGTCCCAGCTCACCTGTTAGCCATGGTCCCAGCTCACCTGCCAGCCATGGTCCCAGCTCACCTGCCAGCCATAGTCCCAGCTCACCTGCCAGCCAATTTGTTCTTAACCATGCATTAGTTAAATAAACTATTTAACCTTAGTTATTAAATAAAGGTTCAATTAAAAATAATAATAATAATATTTGTGTTACAGGGCTATATCAGCCAATGTAGCCTTTCTCTTAAGCTATTGTTATTGCCTACCTTTTAGGAGTGGGAAGATTTCAGACTGAGAAATATGGGTGATCAATATTTAGGCAGCAAGAATGATGACATTTGATTTTTAGATTTGTTTTCAAACCTTTCCCTTGGTAATTAAAACAATTAAAGGTGTGAAATGGGAAGGAAAATGTGATGGGATAAAATTGAGTTATTGACTAGACAGGTGGGGGTTGCTCGGGCTGACTAGTCGGTCTGGCTGAAATTTGCTATAGAGGATGTCTAAGTAAAGACAAAAGCCTTTGTATTTTTTAAAGAGTTGATTATTTTTTGTTCTGAATCGAGATGGTATATTTTATTGTGTAAAAATGCGGGAAATTAGCTTTAGACGGCCAAAATAATTTCTCCCCCAGACCCTCGCCAGGTTAAGTTCCCCCCCACTAATAGGAGTCTAACCTGTAGGGGTCTGGCTGGTGAAGGGGCCTAACCTGTGAAGGTAGGGGTCTAACCTGTGAAATGGTCTAACCTGTGAAGGTAGGGGTCTAAGCTGTAAGAGTAGGGGTCTAACCTGTGACGGTAGGGGTCTAACCTGTGACGGTAAGGGTCTAACCTGTGAAGGTAGGGGTCTAAGCTGTAAGAGTAGGGGTCTAACCTGTGATGGTAAGGGTCTAAGCTGTAAGAGTAGGGGTCTAAGCTGTAAGAGTAGGGGTCTAAGCTGTAAGAGTAGGGGTCTAAGCTGTAAGAGTAGGGGTCTAACCTGTAAGAGTAGGGGTCTAACCTGTAAGAGTAGGGGTCTAAGCTGTGAAGTTAGGGGTCTAACCTGTGAAGGTAGAGGTCTAAACTGTGATGGTAGGGGTCTAAGCTGTGAAGTTAGGGGTCTAAGCTGTGAAGTTAGGGGTCTAACCTGTGAAGGTAGGGGCCTAACCTGTAAGAGTAGGGGTCTAAGCTGTGAAGTTAGGGGTCTAAGCTGTAAGAGTAGGGGTCTAAGCTGTAAGAGTAGGGGTCTAAGCTGTGAAGTTAGGGGTCTAAGCTGTGAAGTTAGGGGTCTAACCTGTGAAGGTAGGGGCCTAAGCTGTGATGGTAGGGGTCTAACCTGTAAGAGTAGGAGTCTAAGCTGTAAGAGTAGGGGTCTAACCTGTGAAGTTAGGGGTCTAAGCTGTAAGAGTAGGGGTCTAAGCTGTGAAGTTAGGGGTCTAAGCTGTGAAGTTAGGGGTCTAAGCTGTAAGAGTAGGGGTCTAAGCTGTGAAGGTATGGGTCTAAGCTGTGAAGTTAGGGGTCTAAGCTGTAAGAGTAGGGGTCTAAGCTGTGAAGTTAGGGGTCTAAGCTGTGAAGTTAGGGGTCTAAGCTGTGAAGTTAGGGGTCTAACCTGTGAAGTTAGGGGTCTAACCTGTGAAGTTAGGGGTCTAAGCTGTGAAGTTAGGGGTCTAAACTGTGAAGTTAGGGGTCTAACCTGTGAAGTTAGGGGTCTAAGCTGTAAGAGTAGGGGTCTAAGCTGTAAGAGTAGGGGTCTAAGCTGTAAGAGTAGGGGTCTAAGCTGTAAGAGTAGGGGTCTAAGCTGTAAGAGTAGGGGTCTAAGCTGTAAGAGTAGGGGTCTAAACTGTAAGAGTAGGGATCTAAGCTGTAAGAGTAGGGGCCTAACCTGTAAGAGTAGGGGTCTAAGCTGTGATGGTAGGGGTCTAACCTGTGAAGGTAGGGGCCTAACCTGTAAGAGTAGGGATCTAAGCTGTGATGGTAGGGGTCTAAGCTGTAAGAGTAGGGATCTAAGCTGTGATGGTAGGGGTCTAAGCTGTAAGAGTAGGTGTCTAACCTGTGATGGTAGGGGTCTAAGCTGTGAAGGTAGGGGTCTACGCTGTGATGGTAGGGGTCTAACCTGTGATGGTAGGGGTCTAAGCTGTAAGAGTAGGGGTCTAAGCTGTGAAGGTAGGGATCTAACCTGTGAAATGGTCTAACCTGTGAAGGTAGGGGTCTAACCTGTGATGGTAGGGGTCTGGCTTTCCGGTATTGAGTGATATCTTTTTGTTGTTCGACCCAGTTACCGATCAGAGTCCCGGTACCATATCCGTCCTCGCTGGTTCCGCAGCGCCAGCCGTACTGATGGAACTTGTCCTCCGGCTGTGTGTCGCTCCATACCTCACTCTGCCCAGACGCACGCAGCATGTAGTGGAACGGAGGAGAGGAGAAGGTCCATGGGAACGACATCCTGCTGGGAGGGAGACAAGGGTAGTGAATGAGTCAATACAATATCCGCAAATCAGTTCTATAACATATGGCCTCTTATGGTTCTGAGGTCTGGGGTTCACTCACCAGCCAGGAATTCACAAAATGGGACAAACACCAAATTGAGACTGCATGCAGAATTCTGCAAAACCATCCCCCGTTAACAACGTAAAACACCAAATATTGCATGCAGAGCAGAATTCCCACTAATTATCAAAATCCAGAACAGAGACATTCAATTCTCCAATTCCCTAAAAGGATGCGATTCTCAAACCTTTCCTAACAAAGCCCTCACCTACAGAGAGGTGAACCTGGAGAAGAGTCCCCTCAGCCAGCTGGTTCTGGGGCTCTGTACCCCAACACCAACAGACTCAGAGCCCCAGGACAGCGGCACAATTAGACCCAACCAAATCATGAGAACACAGAAGCATTTCAACCTGGCTATGTGATCTCGCTCTCAGTAGCTGATGTAAGACTTTTAACCCTATCAGCACCAGGAACCCAGCAAACATGGACTTTTCATTTATCTGACATTCATTTATCTGCATGTTCAGGCCTTAGGCCTTAAATAGATTTATACTGTATGAATGCTGTAAGTAATGGTTTTCTCAGTGGGAAATAAATATCCAACTATAAATGAACACAAAATATAAAATCAACATGTAAAGTGTTGGTCCCAAGCTTATTTCTCTCAAATGTTTTGCACAAAGTTGTTTACATCCCTGTTAGTGAGCATTTCTCCTTTGCCAAGATAATCCATCCACCTGACAGGTGTGGCATATCAAGAAGCTGTTTAATCAGCATGGATCATTACACAGGTGCACCTTGTACTGAGGAAAATAAAAGGCCACTCTAAAATGTGAAGTTTTGTCACACAACAAAATGCCATAGATGTCTCAAGTTGAGAGAGCATGCAATTAGCATGCTGAATATCCACCAGAGCTGTTGCCAGATAATTGAATGTTAATTTCTCTACCATAAGCCACCACCAAAGTTGTTTTAGAGAATTTGGCTGTATATCCAACCGCAGACAACATGTAACCACGGCAGCCCAGGACCTCCACATCTGCCTTGTTCACCTGCGGCATTGTCTGCGGCCAGCCACCCGGACAGCTTATGAAACTAAGGAGGATTTCTATCTGTAACGAAGCTCTTTTGTGGGGAAAGTCTCATTCTGATTGGCTGAGAATGGAGTGAAAGTGCACTGTGAGGACACAACAACGCAGTGGGCCAGGTAAAAACAGTGTAGCAGCCTTTCACATTGGAAACAGTGTAGCAGCCTTTCACATTGGAATACAAAGCCATCCACCCTTGATGGACTATCAGCAGGACAATAGACTATTGATGGGCTATCAGCAGGACAATATACTATTGATGGACTATCAGCAGGACAATATACTATTGATGGGCTATCAGCAGGACAATAGACTATTGATGGACTATCAGCAGGACAATAGACTATTGATGGGCTATCAGCAGGACAATAGACTATTGAGGGGCTATCAGCAGGACAATAGACTATTGATGGGCTATCAGCAGGACTTGGTGGACTATCAGCAGGACAGTATACTATTGATGGACTATCAGCAGGACAATAGACTATTGATGGGCTATCAGCAGGACAGTATACTATTGATGGACTATCAGCAGGACAATAGACTATTGATGGACTATCAGCATGACAATATACTACTGATGGGCTATCAGCAGGACTATTGATGGGCTATCAGCAGGACAATATACTATTGAGGGACTATCAGCAGAACAATATACTATTGATGGGCTATCAGCAGAACAATATACTATTGATGGACTATCAGCAGGACAATAGACTATTGATGGGCTATCAGCAGGACAATAGACTATTGATGGACTATCAGCAGGACAATAGACTAGTGATGGGCTATCAGCAGGACAATAGACTATTGATGGACTATCACCAGGACTTGATGGACTATCAGCAGGACAATAGACTATTGATGGGCTATCAGCAGGACAATATACTCTTGATGGGCTATCAGCAGGACAATATACTATTGATGGACTATCAGCAGGACAATAGACTATTGATGGACTATCAGCAGGACTTGGTGGACTATCAGCAGGACAATAGACTATTGATGGACTATCAGCAGGACAATAGACTATTGATGGACTACCAGCAGGACAATATACTATTGATGGGCTATCAGCAGGACAATAGACTCTTGATGGGCTATCAGCAGGACAATAGACTATCAGCAGGACAATAGACTATTGATGGGCTATCAGCAGGACAATATACTATTGATGGACTATCAGCAGGACTCTTGATGGGCTATCAGTAGGACAGTATACTATTGATGGACTATCAGCAGGACAATAGACTATTGATGGGCTATCAGTAGGACAGTATACTATTGATGGACTATCAGCAGGACAATAGACTATTGATGGGCTATCAGCAGGACAATATACTATTGATGGACTATCAGCAGGACAATAGACTATTGATGGACTATCAGCATGACAATATACTACTGATGGGCTATCAGCAGGACTATTGATGGGCTATCAGCAGGACAATATACTATTGAGGGACTATCAGCAGAACAATATACTATTGATGGGCTATCAGCAGAACAATATACTATTGATGGACTATCAGCAGGACAATAGACTATTGATGGGCTATCAGCAGGACAATAGACTATTGATGGACTATCAGCAGGACAATAGACTAGTGATGGGCTATCAGCAGGACAATAGACTATTGATGGACTATCACCAGGACTTGATGGACTATCAGCAGGACAATAGACTATTGATGGGCTATCAGCAGGACAATAGACTATTGATGGGCTATCAGCAGGACAATATACTATTGATGGACTATCAGCAGGACAATAGACTATTGATGGACTATCAGCAGGACAGTATACTATTGATGGGCTATCAGCAGGACAATAGACTATTGATGGACTATCAGCAGGACTTGGTGGACTATCAGCAGGACAATAGACTATTGATGGGCTATCAGCAGGACTTGATGGACTATCAGCAGGACAATAGACTATTGAGGGACTATCAGCAGGACAATATACTATGGATGGACTATCAGCAGGACTTGATGGGCTATCAGCAGGACAATAGACTCTTGATGGACTATCAGCAGGACAATACACTATTGATGGACTATCAGCAGGACAATAGACTATTGATGGACTATCAGCAGAACAATAGACTATTGATGGGCTATCAGCAGGACTTGATGGACTATCAGCAGGACAATATACTATTGATGGACTATCAGCAGAACAATAGACTATTGCTGAGTTTAGGGACATTAGATGTATTAATGGATGTTTGCGAGGCATGTCACTTCTCCCATCTCTTTGCACAGCCCTCCACATGCACTGTTCTCTAACCACGTCTGGATGGATCTATAACGAATTACTGTGGGAATAAATATCACTGAATGACAGAAGAACTGGAATAAAGTGGGCTAATGCAATCGAAGGCAACACACTATTGCTTATTGAAACCCCCAAAGTTATCCAATCGTTATAATAGGATATGAAGTAATAGCCTACCTGCCTGTGGTCAACTATTTCAGCAACATTTCGCACTGCTTAGAGACAAGCATTTTACACGCTAGCAGTAGGCCTACATTGAGTTAAATATGATAAAAGACAAAAACTTTCTGAGCATTTCATCCTCAAAGCGCCATGAAGGTCTGCTACACCGTATGCATATTAACAGTAGAAGCCGGGACTCAACGAGTAGCCTACCAATAGCCGCCAGTCTAATAAATACATTTAAATATACACAATCACAAAGAAATCCATTAATATTTTAGGAAAGTCATAAAAATAAGGCAATTTATTTCAAAAGAACAGAATAGCTAAGATGCATTTCTCTGTGCTATAGTAGCTGAGGCTATGGTTGATTCATGTCAACTAAATGAATTCACTTGCTATGCTCTTTCAGATAGGGTATAGCAATCAAAACGTCTGGCCTGCATGGCCCTCTGTAGGATTATTAGGGAAAGTGCCAACACACTTCATAAAGACGCCCTCTGGTGGACGCCCTCTGACGCCCTCTGGTGGTTTCAACAAGCAGTAACGGCGACAACGGCTGACATCAAAATACTATGACGTCATCTGCTGTACCACACCGCAGCAGCCTGCAAGTTGTGTTGCAGTATGATGTAACTTTTAAAATGAGGAACCACTGTACCTTTGTCAAATAACTCTCAACATTCAAGAGGTGTAGCTCTATTTCCAAGAATATCGCACTGTCCATGCATTCAGCATATGCCCGCTCGTGTGGCAGCATTGCTCTGGCTACTAGGCAACAACTAGTAACATAATAAACTTCAATTTTACAATATGCTACTCTGTGGTCAATGAATGAATGGGTGATAGAAACCAGATAGAAACTGATAATGGTGCGTGTGACTTTTGGTTAGCTGCCGATGTCAAAACCAAGTAATTGCTCAATTGCGTTCCATATCAGTGGAAAGATTAAACCAGGCCAGCGGGTGAACGACTGTCTGAGACTGTCGTTTTGAGACTCGTGGAGCCTTACATTGTGACCATAGATAACCAGAATTGTGACCATGGATAACTTCATCGCATCAATTTCCCTGGCAGACAAGTTGATTGCAAAGAATACTAGACTTCTCTGAACTGTGGACAAACAAAGGCAAGAGCTGCCCCCCTATGTGCAAAACAACATACCAGTGGAGTTGTACTCCACATCAGTGATGGAGAGTGGTAAAGCAACACGTGGTACAGATGTCAAAGAAATAAGAGTGTTTCCTCCTCAGCACCATGCTTCCCACTGTTGCCATCGGCGGTGACCAACAGAAGAAACCGGAGACAGTGACAGACTACAATCACACAAAGTTATACATCTCTACCATGTACAGATATCTTTTCCATCTGCCAAACACCAAATATTATATTACATTAAAAACCTTTTCTCAATAGGGGGGTGCTGTTTTCACTTTGTAAAAATTCGTTCCCAAATTAAACTGCCTCGTACTCAATTCTTGCTCATACAATATGCATATTATTATTACTATTGGATAGAAAACACCCTCTAGTTTCTAAAACCATTTGCATTATATCTGTGAGTAAAACAGAACTTTTGCAGCAAACTTCCTGTCAGGAACTGAAAAATCTTAAATCTGGGGCTCTGTTCCAGGGTCAGTTTATAAATCTGCATGTAATCTATGAGTCGACATGCACTGCATACGCCTTCCCCTAGATGTCAGCAAGCAGTGAGAATTGGAATGGAGTTGCTAGGTAGATCTGAGGCAGTATAAAGGCTCGTGGAACGGGTGGTGCACTCTTTTCAACGTTCGTCATGGCGCAAAGCTGACCTCAGGATGGCATTCTGAAAAGCTCTCGTTATAGGCCTTAGATATATCCTGCTCTGATTTTATTCGATATAGGTGTTAAAAACATCATAATGTAGTTATTTTAAACCGAGTTATATCAGTTTATATCAGTATATTGCGATTTTCGGAATTTTCTTAGTGCTGCGTTATAGTGAGTTGGACACGTCTTCGCCACATGGCTAATGTTTACTGCTAATTCCAAAGTTGAAGGCGACAATCTACAACCGAGCAACGATTCTTCTGGACAAAGGACAACTTGCACAAGATTCTGATGGAAGCTCATCAAAAAGTAAGAACTATTTATGATGTTAATTTGTTGTTCTGTTGAAAAATGTTGATCTACTATTCCGCCATTAATTTCGGTGCGGTCTCGCTTTAACGCACGCTGTATGTCGTAGTAACGTTAATTTTAAAAATCTAACACAGCGGTTGCATTAAGAACTAATGTATCTTTCATTTGCTGTCCAACCTGTATTTTTTAGTCAAGTTTATGATTAGTTACTGATTAGATTAGGTGCCTCTCCCAAGATTTCTCCCGACATTTTGTTTGCAGCTTGGCTACTATTCTCATTGTATAACCACGATTTGTGCCGCTAAATATGCACATTTTCGAACAAACAATATATGTATTGTGTAATATGATGTTATAGGACTGTCATCTGATGAAGTTTTGAGAAGGTTAGTGAAAAATGTAATATCTTTTGCTGGTTTATTCGCTATCGCTAACGTGCATGAATCAATGCTGCTGTGTGGTTGGCTATTGTAGTAAGCTAATATAATGCTAAATTGTGTTTTCGCTGTAAAACACTTAAAAAATCTGAAATATTGGCTGGATTCACAAGATCTTTGTCTTTCATTTGCTGTACGCTGTGTATTTTTCATAAATGTTTTATGATGAGTATTTAGGTAATTCACGTTGCTCTCTGTAGTTATTCTAGTTGCTTTGGTGAGAGTTGTGCTGGTGGCTGCAATGTAAAACTACGATTTATATCTGAAATATGCACATTTTTTGAACAAAACATATGCTATACAATAAATATGTTATCAGACTGTCATCTGATGAAGTTGTTTCTTGGTTAGTGACTATTTATATCTTTATTTGGTCGAATTTGTGATAGCTACCTATGCAGTAAAAAAATGGTGAAAAAAAAAAAGTTGTCTCTTTTGCTATCGTGGTTAGCTAATAGAAATACATATTGTGTTTTCCCTGTAAAACATTTAAAAAATCAGAAATGATGGCTGGATTCACAAGATGTGTATCTTTCATCTGGTGTCTTGGACTTGTGATTTCATGATATTTAGATGCTAGTATTTACTTGTGGCGCTATGCTTGTCAGCTTTTTTACTGATGAGGGTGCTCCCGAATCCGGGATTGTGTGCAACCAGAAGTTAAATTGTTATTGCTATTAGTATTCTATATCATGCTAACCTTTTCTATTTAATGCAATAGGTTGGTGTGGATGCACTCGACCAGATGTCAAACTGTAGTCTGTAAATGGAGGTACACACCGCGGACCTGTACACGCCGCGGACCGACCTGTACACGCCGCGGACCGACCTGTACACGCCGCGGACCGACCTGTACACGCCGCGGACCGACCTGTACACGCCGCGGACCTACCTGTACACGCCGCGGACCTACCTGTACACGCCGCGGACCTACCTGTACACGCCGCGGACCTACCTGTACACGCCGCGGACCTACCTGTACACGCCGCGGACCTACCTGTACACGCCGCGGACCTACCTGTACTCGCCGCGGAATTACCTGTACACGCCGCGGACCTACCTGTACGCGCCGCGGACCTACCTGTACGCGCCGCGGACCTACCTGTACGCGCCGCGGACCTACCTGTACGCGCCGCGGACCTACCTGTACGCGCCGCGGACCTACCTGTACGCGCCGCGGACCTACCTGTACGCGCCGCGGACCTACCTGTACGCGCCGCGGACCTACCTGTACGCGCCGCGGACCTACCTGTACGCGCCGCGGACCTACCTGTACACGCCGCTGACCTGTACACGCCGCGGACCTACCTGTACACGCCGCGGACCTACCTGTACACGCCGCGGACCTACCTGTACACGCCGCGGACCTACCTGTACACGCCGCGGACCTACCTGTACACGCCGCGGACCTGCCTGTACACGCCGCGGACCTGCCTGTACACGCCGCGGACCTGCCTGTACACGCCGCGGACCTGTTGAGGTGTTCTACAACGTGCTCAACATGGCTGCTATCAACGCACATATGTTGTACAAGCAATGCCTTGACATCAAATCACATTTATTTATATAGCCCTTCGTACATCAGCTGATATCTCAAAGTGCTGTACAGAAACCCAGCATAAAACCCCAAACAGCAAGCAATGCAGATGTAGAAGCACAAGACAGTCAGCAGGAGAGATTTCATTATGGATCTGGCATGTGAGCTTCGTGAGAACCAAGCTACAGCCACCAAGCAGGCCTCCAAGGCAGCAGGTCCTGCTCTCCCTCTTCCCCAGCACCACAGCTCCAAGCAGGCCACAGGTCCTGCTCTCCCTCTTCCCCAGCACCACAGCTCCAAGCAGGCCACAGGTCCTGCTCTCCCTCTTCCCCAGCACCACAGCTCCAAGCAGGCCACAGGTCCTGCTCTCCCTCTTCCCCCAGCACCACAGCTCCAAGCAGGCCACAGGTCCTGCTCTCCCTCTTCCCCAGCACCACAGCTCCAAGCAGGCCACAGGTCCTGCTCTCCCTCTTCCCCCAGCACCACAGCTCCAAGCAGGCCACAGGTCCTGCTCTCCCTCTTCCCCCAGCACCACAGCTCCAAGCAGGCCACAGGTCCTGCTCTCCCTCTTCCCCCAGCACCACAGCTCCAAGCAGGCAGCAGGTCCTGCTCTCCCTCTTCCCCCTCTGAGGAAGACCTGAGACCTGAAGTAGTTGTTCCCCTTGCTCTGCAAGGGCCGCGGCTTTTGTGGCGCGATAGGTAACAATGCTTCGTGGGTGACTGTTGTTGCTGTGTGCAGAGGGTTCCTGGTTCAAGCCCAGGTACCCTGACAGACAGGGTAGAGGTGGTGGATTGGACATTCTTATAAAAAATAATGACGGTCTCTTTACTGAAATTAATTTCCCTTTTGCTCCAAATTGTTTGCTACTATCTTTAAGCCTTTGTCTGGGGAAAAATGTATCCAGAACTGTTATAGGGTCTACCGTCCTCCCTCGGCTAACCTTTGTGCACTCGAGGAGTTAACTAGTTTGTTGTCTTCTTTTACCAAATCAAGTCATTATCCTGGGTGACCTAAATTATGATTGGGAAATGCAGGCTTCAGACAATCTATAAGACGTGTAATGATGTAAACTCAAATCAAATGTATTTATAAAGCCCTTCTTACATCAGCTGATATCTCAAAGTGCTGTACAGAAACCCAGCCTAAAACCCCAAGCAGCAAGCAATGCAGGTGTAGAACCTAACCCAGCTGGTGACTAAGACTACACGGCCCAACCCTAGAGATCCTTCAGTCCGATTGATCTTATTTTAACGAATACACCAGCGAAATATGTTGCTACTGGTGTCTTCAGCCCAAGACATGAGTGATCATTGCCCAGTTGTTTGTGTTTGGATGTGAGAATACAACAATCTAAGGCTTGTGTCATCACAAAGAGGAACTTCAGTGAACAGGCTTTTTTACAGTATCTTTATTTTAGTACCCTTGATTGAATTTCAGCTATCCCTGTGTAACGTCTGCTTCCAACTCACACTCTCAAACACGTAGATCCCCTGAAAGCAGCTCACTCTCCAGATCCCAATCACCTGAATTCTGATCACCTGTTCACACACCTGTACGTCATTTACACACACTATTTAGTTCAGTTCTTTGCACCCCATCACTGTGAGGTATTGTTTGTTTTGATACACATTCTATTCGGAGCGCTGTTTTCCGTATTTGTTCTCCTGTGTATCATAGTTTTGGCCATCCTCACTAACGATGCCTTTTTGCCTATTCCCTGCCTGTATTTTTGCCTATCGGATTTCCTGTCGTCAAACTCTTTGCTTGATCTCCCGGACTACATTACTAGCCTTTTCCCTGCCTGTACTGTTGCCTTTTTGGACCCCCTGTGTATGACCTTCTGCCTGCCCCTGGACCCAGCTACCTGCCTCCTCCTGTGTATGACCTTCTGCCTGCCCCTGGACCTAGCTACCTACCTCCTCCTGTGTATGACCTTCTGCCTGCCCCTGGACCCAGCTACCTGCCTCCTCCTGTGTATGACCTTCTGCCTGTCCCTGGACTTAGCTACCTGCCTCCTCCTGTGTATGACCTTCTGCCTGCCCCTGGACCCAGCTACCTGCCTCCTACTGTGTATGACCTTCTGCCTGCCCCTGGACCCAGCTACTTGCCTCCTCCTGTGTATGACCTTCTGCCTGCCCCTGGACCTAGCTACCTACCTCCTCCTGTGTATGACCTTCTGCCTGCCCCTGGACCCAGCTACCTGCCTCCTCCTGTGTATGACCTTCTGCCTGCCCCTGGACCCAGCTACCTGCCTCCTCCTGTGTATGACCTTCTGCCTGTCCCTGGACTTAGCTACCTGCCTCCTCCTGTGTATGACCTTCTGCCTGCCCCTGGACCCAGCTACCTGCCTCCTCCTGTGGTCCTTTACAAATAAACACCTGCTGCACCCTGTGCTTAAAACCATCTCTCTGTCTCCCATCATATTCATTACAGAATACCTCACCAAAAGATGGATTCAGCGGAGCTGCAGCTACGTCTAACCCGACAGGAGGAATGAATCGATGAACTCTGCGACCTCCATCGCCAGTCCATTCCTGTTTCACCGATATCAGGTGCCACAGCCTCCCCTCGTTCATCTCCCCCCATATCCATGCCTAATAAATACCACGGCTCCCCAGGGAAATGTCAAGGATTTCTCATGCAATGTAACCTGTACATAGACCATCACCCCGCTGACTTCACCTCTGACAAAGACAGGGTTGACTTCGTCATCTCCCTACTCACAGGCAAAGCTCTGGATTGGGTCACAGCCCTGTGGGCCGCTCAAAGTTCTGATCTGTCCTATGAATCCCGTTTCCAAATTGGGAGTTACAGACCGAACTGGCCTGCAGAGGAGATTTAACGGACCTAAACCCATACATCCGGATGTCCATTGGCAGCCTACTGGACCGTAGACCTATACAGTCGCCCATGGCCTGCGAGTCTTCCACGCCCTTCTCTCGTCCACCACGGTCTAATAGCCCCGAACCCATGCAACTCGGCCGCGCACCTCTCACTCCTGCCGAGAGACATCGGAGGTTACGGAGGTTACGTGAAAACCTGTTCCTCTATTGTGGAGAGAGTACCCACCTACTCAATAGCTGTCTGAATTTGGGGCAACACGGGAAAAGTTGTTTAACAAGTTTCTATCTTCCGACTTAAACAATAAAGATATACAGATATCTCTTAAATCAATAACAGTCAATTATTAATTATTACCTCAGTCTCATTCTGAACGTAGCATAGTCCTTGGATCGCAAGAACCCTAGCCCTTCTGAATATTCAGTACTACACAAATTGATTTCATTATTTATTTATTAACTAAATAATAACACAGAATACACACTTACATGAGATAAAAGTTCCTTGTGGACTGACACAATACGATGGCTTGTTACACAATGGAAAGGGGGTGGGGAAAGATAGAGAGGGAGAGACAAAGAGAATCAACTTATCGTACATACATTTGGAAACTACCCTCATGTCACGTCCCGACCGTAGAAAGCCTGTATTTTCTATGGTAGAGTAGGTCAGGGCATGACATGGGGTGTTTAGTCTAGTTTATTATTTCTATGTGGGGTTCTAGGTTTAATTTTCTATGTTGGTGTTTGTGTATGATTCCCAATTAGAGGCAGCTGGTAATCGTTGTCTCTAATTGGGGATCATACTTAAGTAGCATTCCACCTGTGGAGTTATGGGATATTGTTTATGTTTAGTTGCCTGTTAGCACTGCATTGTCAACACGGTTCGTTTATTCTTTATTTTGTTTTGTCTTTGCTTAAGTTTCCCTTTAAAATGATGTGGAACTCAAAGTACGCTGCGCCTTGGTCCGACATTCATTATTACGAACAACGTGTGTTAGAGACGATTTGGACATATTTGTATGAAAGACTGAACATACCGAACTCCATGTACATTTGTGTAAATATATTAAATATTAATGTATATGATGAAATATTAGGTACGTTCCTTTATGATTGATATTTACCTGATTGGGATATATTCATTTGTTGTTAGTGTAACGTAGTTTTTTCCCCCCCCCTTCCCCATTCATTGTACTGTGGTAAGTGTGTTAGTATAAAGGCAGGAAGTTGGGCCTTCGGGGGGAGGAGTCCTTGCTAGACACGGGAGCGGTATAGTTTTCTGACCAGACAGACAGACAGACAGACAGACAGGCAGACAGGCAGACAGGCAGGCAGGCAGGCAGGCAGGTCATATTATGTATTTTCCATATCAAGTAATCTATGTTTTAAGTTGATTGGAGAATAATTTCCTTGTTACATATAAGAAGAATAAACATTTTTGTTGCACCATATCCCTGGATGTCATTGAACGTTTGGCCGTTTGGAAACCTTGAGTGTGGACTGTATGCGTACGGAACAAACCCTCTTCAGGCTTGGGCAGTGGCTACGGTCAAGAGGAAAGGAAGCCACTACACCTATAGAGACCAGACCTATAGAGACCAGACCTATAGAGACCACCCCGCTTCAGGCTAAGGCAGTGGCTACGGTCAAGAGGAAAGGAAGCCACTACACCTATACCAGACCTATAGAGACCAGACCTATAGAGACCAGACCTATAGAGACCAGACCTATAGAGACCAGACCTATAGAGACCAGACCTATAGAGACCTATAGAGACCAGACCTATAGAGACCTATAGAGACCAGACCTATAGAGACCAGACCTATAGAGACCAGACCTATAGAGACCAGACCTATAGAGACCTATAGAGACCAGACCTATAGAGACCAGACATATAGAGACCAGACCTATAGAGACCAGACCTATAGAGACCAGACCTATAGAGACCAGACCTATAGAGACCAGACCTATAGAGACCAGACCTATAGAGACCAGACCTATAGAGACCAGACCTATAGAGACCTACAGAGACAACCCCGCTCCAGGCTTGGGCAGTGGCTACGGTAAAGAGGAAAGGAAGCCACTACAACGTGACAGCTCACAGTAACCAGAATGCTTAGCACCCTAACCACCACACATTCAGATTAGAAATTCAATATATATTTACGCGTAGTTGTGTCTCTCTCTCTGTCGTCTCTCTCTTGAAACCGAGCCACTACCCATAGACGGATCGATTGATGTAAGGCTCTGGTCACAATGAGAGGTCACAATGTCCTTCTTCTTTATAGAGTTTCTCTGGTAGTGGAGTGTTAGAACAGAAACTTCAGATGTACCAATGGTTGTCTCTGGGGATTCTCCTTCCCACCTTGTGTCTTTAGTCAAAGTTCTAGGTCCTCTTTTACATGCACAGCTGCAGACTGAATGGGTCTCCAAGGTGAGATTATCTTCTCTTCTCGTGTTGAGGTTGACAGCTTCAGAGTTTCTCACCGTTTCAACGTGTAGAATAACGTCTCACGTCTTTTGGTATCAATGGTTGACTATTCAGGGTTCAGCTCCCGACATCTTTACACACCAGCAGCAACCCGCCATGTTTTGGTCTCACCATTTTCAGCCGTGTAGCCAACGATCCACGCTGTCTGGTCTTGTAGTTTTAACCATTTGTAACATTCAGCTCGCGCTGTCCATCAGGCTGGTCTGTAGAGTTTAAACCATTTCGTAAACATTCAGCTCACGCTGTCCGTCGGGTTGGTCTCTATGTTAATTCTTAGTGAGTCTTTTTAAGGTCCTAGGCGCTCTAGTACCGCTTGCCGTGTGGTAGCAGAGAGAACAGTCTATGACATAGGTGACTGCAGTCTTTGACAACTTTTTGGGCCTTCCTCTGACACCGCCTAGTATATAGGTCCTGGATGTCAGGAAGCTTGGCCCCAGTGATGTACTGGGCCGTACTCACTACCCTCTGTAGCGCCTTACGGTCGGATGCTGAGCAGTTGCCATACCAGGCAGTAATGCAACCGGTTGGGATGCTCTCGATGGTGCAGCTGTAGAACTTTGAGGATCTAGAGGACCCATGCCAAATCTTTTCAGTCTCCTGAGGGGAAAAAAGGTGTTGTGGTGTCCTCTTCACGACTGTCTTGGTGTGTTTGGACCATGATAGTTTGTTGGTGATGTGGACACCAAAGAACTTGAAACTCTCGACCTGCTCCACTTCAGTCCCGTCGATGTTATTGAGGACCTGTTCGACCCTCCTTTTCCTATGGTACACAATCAGCTCCTTTGTCCTGGTACCACACTGCCAGGTCTCTGACCTCCTCCCTATAGGCTGTCTCATCGTTGTCAGTGATCAGGCCAACCACTGTTGTGTCATCAGCAAACGTAATGATGGTGTTGGAGTTGTGCCTTGCCATGCAGTCATGATTGAACAGGGAGTACAGGAGGGGATTAAGCACGCACCCCTGAGGGGCCTCAGTGTTGAGGATCAGCGTGACAGATGTGTTGTTACCTACCCTCACCACCAGGGGGCGGCCCGTCAGGAAGTCCAGGATCCAGTTGCAGAGGGAGGTGTTTAGTCCCAGGGTCCTTAGCTTAGTGATGAGCTTTGTGGGCACTATGGTGTTGAACGCTGAGCTGTAGTCAATGATTAGCATTCTCACATAGGTGTTCCTTTTGTCCAGGTGGGAAAGTGCGCTTGAGATTGCGTCATTTGCGGATCTGTTGGGGCGGTATGCAAATTGGAGTAGGTCTAGGGTGTCCGGAAGGATGCTGTTGATGTGAGTAATTTGGAGGTTAATGTGAGCCATGACCAGCTTTCAAAGCACTTCATGGCTACCAACGTGAGTGGTACGTGGCGGTAATCATTTAGGCAGGTTACCTTCACTTTCTTGGGCACAGGGACTATGGTGGTTTGTTTAAAACATGTACAGTTGAAGTCAGAAGTTTACATACATTTCGGTTGGAGTCATTAAAACTTGTTTTTCAACCGCTCCACAAATTTCTTGTTAATTCTAGGACACACGTTCCGCTAGCGGGAACCCCCCCCCCCCCCAACATTCCGCTGAAAAGGCAGCGAGGGAAATAAAAAAAAAATGTTTTTAAATTTGTAACTTTCACACATTAACAAGTCCAATACAGCAAATGAAAGATAAACATCTTGTTAATCTACCCATCGTGTCCGATTGGTTCATCCGATTGGTTCATCCTAGAACTGTTTGGCCATAATGACCAACATTATGTTTGGAGGATAAAGGGGTAGTCTTGCAAGCCGAAGAACACCATCCCAACTGTGAAGCACGGGGGTGGCATCATGTTGTGGGGGTGCTTTGCTGCAGGAGGGACTGGTGCACTTCACAAAATAGATGGCATCATGAGGGAGGAAAATTATGTGGATATAATGAAGCAACATCTCAAGACATCAGTCAGGAAGTTAAAGCTTGGTCGCAAATTGGTCTTCCAAATGGACAATGACCCCAAGCATACTTCCAAAGTTGTGGCCAAATGGCTTAAGGACAACAAAGTCAAGGTATTGGAGTGGCCATCACAAAGTCCTGACCTCAATCCTATAGAACATTTTTGGGCAGAACTGAAAAAGTGTGTGTGAGCAAGGAGGCCTACAAACCTGACTCAGTTACACCAGCTCTGTCAGGAGGAATGGGCCAAAATTCACCCAATTTATTGTGGGAAGCTTGTGGAAGCCTGCCAAAAATGTTTGACCCAAGTTAAACAATTTAAAGGCAATGCTAACAAATACTAATTGAGTGTATGCAAACTTCTGACCCACTGGGAATGTGATGAAAGAAATAAAAGCTGAAATAAATCATTCTCTCTACTATTACTCAGACATTTCACATTCTTAAAATAAAGTGGTGATCCTAACTGACCTAAGACGGGGAATTTTTACTAGGATCAAATGTCAGGAATTGTGTAAAAACTGAGTTTAAATGTATTTGGCTAAGGTGAATGTAAACTTCGGACTTCAACTGTAGGTATTACAGACTCGGCCAGGGAAAATGTCAGTGAAGACACTTGCCAGTTGGTCCGAACATGCTTTGAGCACACGTCCTGGTAATCCGTCTGGCCCTGCGGCCTTGTGAATGTTGACCTGTTTAAAGGTCTTGCTCACGTCGGCTACGGAGAGCGTGATCACACAGGGGTCCGGATCAGCTGGTGCTCTCATGCATGCTTCAGTGTTTCTTGCCTCGAAGTGAGCATAAAAGGTATTTCTCTCATCTGGTAGGTTTGCGTCACTGGGCAGAGCATGGCTGGGTTTCCCTTTGTAGTCTGTAATCGTTCTCAAACTCTGCCACATCTGACTAGCGTCAGAGCTGGTGTCGTTGGATTCAATCTTAGTCCTGTATTGACGCTTTGCCTATGTGATGGTTCGTCTGAGGGCATAGCGGGATTTGTGTGCAAAGCTGTCATCAAGGCAAAGGGTGGCTATTTGAAGAATCTCAAATATAAAACAGATTTTGATTTGTTTAGCACTTTGGCGGTTACTACATGATTCCATATGTGTTATTTCATAGTTTTGATGTCTTCACTATTATTCTACAATGTAGAAAATAGTAAAAATAAAGAAAAACCTTTGAATGAGTAGGTGTTCTAAAGCAATTGGTAACAGCATTGTACGCTGCCCAAACTTACATCATTAGAAATAATAGGTTATCCTGATTAAAATGGTGTCGAACTTCAAACCATTAAAATAGGTACATTAAGATAATTGGCGAAATAGACAGACATGTCCCTATTTCCCCAAAACAATGGCAGGCTGAATGTTCATTTAACCAGCTTACCATTCATGTACGACCATTTGCCTTTTTGTGTTGTGAACATTTAGTCGTTTGTAATCTAGTGGTTAAGAGCATTGGCCAGTAACCGAAAGGTGTCTGGTTCGAATCCCCGAACCGACTAGGTGAAAACTCTTCCCATGTACCCATGAGCAAGGCACTTAACCCTAGTCGCTCTGGATAAGAGTGTCTGCTAAATGAGTCAAATGTAATTGTAAACTAATAACTTATTAACTTTTAATTATTCACAGATCTCCTCCTCTGATGACAGGCAGCACACTCCTG
Source organism: Salvelinus fontinalis (assembly GCF_029448725.1). Classification (NCBI taxonomy): domain Eukaryota; kingdom Metazoa; phylum Chordata; class Actinopteri; order Salmoniformes; family Salmonidae; genus Salvelinus; species Salvelinus fontinalis. The sequence goes on from NC_074677.1 coordinate 3,220,028, forward strand.
AAAATGAACTGCTCAGCAAAGCAAAGGCTCTTTTGAGACCTACCAGATTTATAAAAACAAAAGCTTATTTTCAGTGTCTGTGTTTATGTTAAGGGAGTGTTACTTTGGCATATAAATAAAGTTATTTTTTATATAATTATCTAAATGTATGGTAGTTTGGTTTGTCCGTGTCATTGTTTGTTATGCTACAAATTGTTATTTTATGGTTGTACGTGATACAATAAACTGTCAAATGTTATATTTTGCAATTCTGAGTAATTCCAACTTTAGAAAGAACATACTAATTATTCAGTCCTACTGCAGTTGCTAAATAATTCCAATAGATGGCAGCATAAGACCACAAATGTCAGAAGATTAGTTTAGTTTTCTCCCTGGATAACACAGTCTGCTAACGCAAGAGGAAGGACTGAAAAAGCATTTAACAGATTACTGTGAAGATGATGATAAAGATGATTCATGTTTATTATTACCTATTTTATGCTCATATTTTTATATTATACTTAATTGTGGCGGCAGGTAGCCTAGTGGTTAGAGCAGGTAGCCTAGTGGTTAGAGCAGGTAGCCTAGTGGTTAGAGCAGGTAGCCTAGTGGTTAGAGCAGGTAGCCTAGTGGTTAGAGCAGGTAGCCTAGTGGTTAGAGCAGGTAGCCTAGTGGTTAGAGCAGGTAGCCTAGTGGTTAGAGCAGGTAGCCTAGTGGTTAGAGCAGGTAGCCTAGTGGTTAGAGCAGGTAGCCTAGTGGTTAGAGCAGGTAGCCTAGTGGTTAGAGCAGGTAGCCTAGTGGTTAGAGCAGGTAGCCTAGTGGTTCGAGCGTTAGACTAGTAACTGAAAGGTTGCAAGATTGAATCCCTGAGCTGACAAGGTACAAATATGTCTTTCTGCCCCTGAACAAGGCAGTTAACCCACCGTTCCTAGGCCGTCATTGAAAATAAGATTTTTTTCTGAACTGACTTGCCTAGTTAAATAAAGGTAATAAGAAAGTACTATTAAGGATTGTCAATAAGCCTGAACATTAATTCAGTCACTTCTGGTTGACAAAAATGTATTTTCCTCGTACATTCGTTTTCTAATTTATCAACCAGCACTGCCTTACCGCACAAGTAGCCAACTCAACAAGCCCCGCAAAAGCTTGTGCCGTCAGTGGTGGCGAGCGCTCAGCCTTGTTGCGGAAGCGAGGGGCATGTTGAGGTAAATTTGCTAACCGCGAGGGTTACATCATGTAATTTATTGGCGGACTGGAAGACGACTCGTCTTTTCTATTCCGAGGCTGTTTACTGGCGATACGACATATTAGTATTGTATTGTTAATGCATGTATACTAGGGTTGAGGTTAGCGCATCTGACTATGCATCGTGATTATTTGGCCGGGGTTCATTTGAGCAATAAGGCCCGAGGGGGCGTGGTATATGGCAAATATACCACGGCTAAGGGATATTTCTTAAACACGACACAACGCGGAGTGCCTGAATACAACCCTTAGCCGTGGTATATTGGTTATATACCATACCCCCCGAGGTGCCTGGACACAGCCCTTAGCCGTGGTATATTGGTTATATACCATACCCCCCGAGGTGCCTGGACACAGCCCTTAGCCGTGGTATATTGGTTATATACCATACCCCCCGAGGTGCCTGGACACAGCCCTTAGCCGTGGTATATTGGTTATATACCATACCCCCCGAGGTGCCTGGACACAGCACTTAGCCGTGGTATATTGGTTATATACCACAAACCCCCGAGGTGCCTGGATACAGCCCTTAGCCGTGGTTTACTGGTTATATACCATACCCCCCGAGGTGCCTGGACACAGCCCTTAGCCGTGGTATATTGGTTATATACCATACCCCCCGAGGTGCCTGGACACAGCACTTAGCCGTGGTATATTGGCCATATAAACACAAACCCCCGAGGTGCCATAATGCTATTATAAATTGGTTACCAATTTAATTAGAGTAGTGAAAATATATGTTTTGTCATACCCATGGTATACGGTCTGATATACCACGGCTGTCAGCCAATCAGCATTCAGGGCTAGAACCACCCAGTTTATAATACCTGCTATAGTCACAATGTTTTTGCTCTTCCAAAAGCAACACAGGCCTAATACGAGATATATAGCTAACTGTAAAGAAATGAGTGACCATTTTAGAAAATCTTGGGACATATAGTCTTTGGTTGCATGCTATTTTATGTCAATCATATTGCTGCACTGTCAGAACTAGAAGCACAAGCATTTCGCTACACTCGCATTACCATCTGCTAACCACGTGTATGTGACCAATACTATGTTATTAGATTTGCTTGTAGCCTATAACTGATGCTTCGTGGTCTTATGCTGCCATGTATTGGAAATATTTAGCAATTCAAAGTTATTAATTTACATAAAGACATTGGTGAGGCAGCTGAGAAATAGTGTATTTTTCTTGCAATTCCTTAGATCAGTCTCAAACCTGCCCCACATATCCCACGCTTATTGCTGGACTTTCACATAGAGGTTACTAGGTCACCCAGTTCAAACCACTATTGAAAAATAAAACAAATGTGGCTTGTTAATCAAGTGTTCTGCCTTACAATAATAAATATAATAAAATAACTAATAAAATGCTATCTACAAGGGTGTTAACTAACATTATATTATTACTAAAATAGTTTCTAAAAGTGTTCTAGTCCACCCTACCCTAGAGTTAGGGGTAAGGCTAAAATAGGTTATACGTAGGGTTATTGTTTCTGTATAGCCCTTTGTGACATCTGCTGATGTAAAAAGGGCTTTATAAATACATTTGATTGATTGTTAGGTTTAGGGTTTTTAAGGCCTTCTCTGGTTACTTCATACCTCATTCGCGACTAGGCTCATAATCTGAAGTAGCAGCTGCGTCAGATCTACAATTCAATGAGCTAGATCTATCCATATTGCTTGTAACGCAGTGAACCTGCGCGGTATTCGCTCAATTCGACGCCTACCAACAACGATTTCGACGCATATCAAATTATCCATCAAATTATCCAGCAGCCATTTAGAAATAACAAATCGTCAAAAAGTGTATTTCTTAATTAAAAAATGTCTTTTGGCTGTTTAAATCGTCCACATCTTGAAAAAGAGGACAGGGATATGCGTTTTGTTAAGGTTGACCCATTTTTCTGAAATAAAATATGGTTAACCATGACCAGAACATGTTTACCGTTTGATCAGTTTGCGCCAGCCACAGATGGGCATCTTAGTCAACACAACGTGTATCCAGGTGAACGGTGAGTTTGCGCGTCAAGTAGCTGTAACCTTGTTAATGATAAATTAGATGAGGTGATCCTACGAGTTTAACGTGTGCAGGTATCGTTACCGGCGAAGCAGGCGTTGTGACGCAGAACAAGGGCTGAACGTTCTGGAGGAAGTTGGTTCCACGGAGTTCAATACTACTGACAGGGAGCAGTTTGAAAAATGCCAGTTACTTCAAAACTACACCAAGCAGCTGGGACATATTGTAACTTTATGAAACTGGGCTCCACGGCAGATGCAATGAACTAGTTATCAGAAAAAAGCGTTGTTAAAGATGTAATGTGTCCAGCCTAATCATATCTATCTATCCTACTATCAAATATCCTTTCTGTAATTCACATCTCAATGGCAAGGAGAACAAGATTGCACGACCACACACACACGGCGCAGGCCCCGGTAGAAACGGGATCATATTTTCCAAAACAGTAAACCTAATTTCCACCCCGGAATGTATAAAGGTCCCGTTTGACCGGGATAAACGGTACAACGTGATGTATTTAGTTGGTAATGGCCTGAAGTAAATATCTACATTTCTACCTACACACGTCTTACCTGCTGACAGCGTGAACTGAACTTGCGGACAGATCTCCTGCACGCTCCTTTATTGTCAAGCGTTTCCTTGGTGATGTGACACAACACGCAGCTCTGTGCGCAAACAGCGGCTCCGTCAACATAAAACCTATGGGTGCGTTCGTAAATTTACTGTTTTTTAAAATTATTTTATGTTTCATTTCATGAACAACGAATCAAGAGTACAATATATATATATATATATATATACATACACACACATCTATATATACATATTGTAATGAAACAGGAGGGAGCGGGTCTCGAACCCTCGACCTTCTAGCCCGAGGTCCGGCGCGCTATCGACTGTGCCGCAAAAGCATGCTCGTGCGGCAGAGTCGATTTCCGCGCTTATAAACCCAGGGTCGTTACAATATATATTCACACATCTATATATACATATCTATATCTATTCACACATCTATATACAAATATATATATATATATATATATACACACACACACACACATCTATATATACATATACACACATTCCTAAGACCTTTCTCACTTGGAAATAAGTATTAATAATAAGTATTGTAACGACCCTGGGTTTATAATTGTGGATATCCACTCCGCCGCACGAGCATGCTTTTGCGGCACAGTCGATAGCCCGCCGGACCTCGGTCTACCTGCTCCCTGCTGTTTCATTACATTGGTGTCAGAAGTGATCGGACCTTTCATCCACGAACATGCATGTCCTCGGCTGGTGAGCGCGTTCCTATAAGACGTTGCGTCACAAGCTAGCGCAAGGACGCCCTCTGAAAGGAGAGAGTTATGTAGCGACCCTGGGTTTATGAGCGCATATATCGTCGACTCTGCCGCTTTATATCCTTGTCGCAGTCGATAGCGCGCTGGACTTCGGGCTAGAAGGTTGAGGGTTCGAGATCTGCTCCCTGCCTGGTTCATTACAGTATTAATAATAAGTATTAATACACCAATAGAAAAACAAGAGTTAATTCACTCTGGCTATCTACTCCGATTTCAGAGCACTCTCGACTGAGTGTGCCAGAGACAGAATAACTGAGGAATGTAAGAACGCTCAACACATGTTGAATATGATGGTGTCAGTAAATGTTGGCAAAAAAACGTAATTAAATTGTTGACAGCAGCACAGTTACAGTCACCAACGCTATAGACAACATGAAAACATCCTAACCAGCTCTGCTAGTGCCAGTAAAATGGTCAGAGTGAGATGTTCTATCATTTGTGTCTGGAAGTAGCTAGCAAGCCAGCCAACTTTAGCCCTTTAAAAAAAAAAGATTAACAACAAATCAATACAAAAAGTACATGGGGAAGACAAGTGTAAATACAGTTAAAGTCAGAAGTTTACATACACCTTAGCCAAATACATTTAAACTCAGTTTTTCACAATTTCTGTGATTTAATCCCAGTAAAAATTGAGGTAGATATGCACATAAATCAGAATAAAGTAACAGTAAACCGTAGCAGCAGCGCATTTGGTGAGTCAAAAAGGTCAATACGAATAGTACGGGTACTATTCTGTTTTAGGTCATTTAGGATTACCACTTTATTTTAAGAATGTGAAAAGTCAGAATAATAGTAGAGAGAATAATTTATTTCAGCTTTTATTTCTTTCATCACATTCCCAGTGGGTCAGAAGTTTACATAAACTCAATTAGTATTTGGTAGCATTGCCTTTAAATTGTTTAACTTGGGTCAAACATTTCGTGTAGCCTTCCACAAGCTTCCCACAATAAGTTGGGTGAATTTTTACCCATTCCTCCCGACAGAGCTGGTGTAACTGAGTCAGGTTTGTAGGCCTCCTTGCTCGCACATGCTTTTTCAGTTCTGCCCACAAATGTTCTATGGGATTGAGGTCAGGGCTTTGTGATGGCCACTCCAATACCTTGACTTTGTTGTCCTTAAGCCATTTGGCCACAACTTTGGAAGTATGCTTGGGGTCATTGTCCATTTGGAAGACCAATTTGCGACCAAGCTTTAACTTCCTGACTGATGTCTTGAGATGTTGCTTCAATATATCCACATCATTTTCCATCCTCATGATGTCATCTATTTTATGAAGTGCACCAGTCCCTCCTGCAGCAAAGCACCCCCACAACATGATGCTGCCACCCCCGTGCTTCACGGTTGGGATGGTGTTCTTCGGCTTGCAAGCACCTCCCTTTTTCCTCCAAACATAATGATGGTCATTATGGCCAAATAGTTATATTTTGGTTTCATCAGACCAGAGGACATTTCTCCAAAAAGTACCATCTTTGTCCCCATGTGCAGTTGCAAACCGTAGTTTTTTTTTTTATGGCGGTTTTGGAGCAGTGGCTTCTTCCTTGCTGAGCAGCCTTTCAGGTTATGTCGATATAGAACTCGTACTGTGGATATAGATACTTTTGTACCTGTTTCCTACAGCATCTTCACAAGGTCCTTTGCTGTTGTTCTGGGATTGATTTACACTTTTCGCACCAAAGTACGTTCATCTCTAGGAGACAGAACGCATCTCCTTCCTGAGCGGTATGACGGCTGCGTGGTCCCATGGTGTTTATACTTGCGTACTATTGTTTGTAATGACGAACGTGGTACCTTCAGACGTTTGGAAATTACTCCCAAGGATGTGGTCTACAATTTGTTTTGAAGGTAGGCCTTGAAATACATCCACAGGTACACCTCCAATTGACTCAAATGATGTCAATTAGCCTATCAGAAGATTCTAAAGCCATGACATAATTTTCTGGAATTTTCCAAGCTGATTAAAGGCACAGTCAACTTAGTGGATGTAAACTTCTTACCCACTGGAATTGTAATACAGTGAAATAATCTGTCTGTAAACAGTTGTTGGAAAAATTACTTGTGTCATGCACAAAGTAGATGTCCTAAACGACTATAGTTTGTTAACAAGAAATTTGTGGAGTGGTTGAAAAACGAGTTTTAATGACTCCAATCTAAGTCTATGTAAACTTCCGACTTCAACTGTAGCTACCCGTACTATTCGTATTGACCTTTTTGACTCACCAAATGCGCTGCTGCTACTGTTTACTGTTACTTTATTCTGATTTATGTGCATATCTACCTCATATATACTGAACAAAAATATAAATGCAACAATTACGATGATTTTGCTGAGTTACAGTTCATGTAAGGCAATCAGTCAATTTAAATACATTCATTAGGCCCTAATCTATGGATTTCATATGCCTGGGAACACCGATAAGAATCTGTTGGTCACAGATACCTTAAAAAAAATGTATGAGTGTGGATCAGAAAACCAGTCAGTATCTGGTGTGACCACCATTTGCCTCATGCAGCGCGACACATCTCCTTCACATAGAGTTGATCAGGCTGTTGACTGTGGCCTGTGGAATGTTGTCCCACTCCTCTTTGTTGATCCAGAGCATCCCAAACATGCTCAATGGGTGACATGTCTGGTGAGTGTGCAGAACATGGAAGAACTGGGACATGTTCAGGTTCCAGGAATTGTGTACAGATCCTTTGCGACACGGGGCTGTGCATTATCATGCTGAAACATGAAGTGATGGCAGTGGATGAATGTCACGACAATGTGCCTCAGGATCTTGTCATGGTGTGTCTGTGCATTCTAATTGTCATTGATAAAATGCAGTGGATCCTCATCAATCTACACACAAAACTCCATAATGACAATGCAAAAACAGAAATATTACATTTACATGCACTTTTGGCAGTGATTACAGCCTCGAATCTTCATGGGTATGAAGCTACAAGCTTGGCACACCTGTATTTGGGGAGTTTCTCCCATTCTTCTCTGCAGATCCTCTCAAGCTCTGTCAGGTTGAATGGGGAGTGTCGCTGCACAGCTATTTTCATGTCTCTCCAGAGACGTTAGTCCGGGCTCTGGTAGGGCCACTGAAGATAATTCAGAGACTTGTCCCAAAGCCACTTCTGCGTTGACTTGGCTGTGTGCTTCGGGTCGTTTTCCTGATGGAAGGAGAACCATCATCTTTCCCTCGACCCGGACTCGTCTCTCAATCCCTGCCACTGATATATATTATATAATATCCCCACAGCATGATGCTGCCACCACCATGCTTCACCACGTTTCCTCCAGACGGGACACTTGGCATTCAGGCCAAAGAGTTCAATCTTGGTTTCATCAAGCCCGAGAATCTTGTTTCTCATGGTCTGAGAGTCCTTTGGGTGCCTTTTGGCAAACTTCAAGCGGGCTGTCATTGACCTTTTACTGAGGAGTGGCTTCCATCTAGCCACTCTACAATAAAGGCCTGATTGGTGGAGTGTTGTAGAGATGGTTGTCCTTCTAGAAGGTTTTATCTCCACAGAGGAACTCTGGAGCTCTGTCAGAGTGACCATCAGGTTCTTGGTCACCTCCTTGACCAATGCTCTTCTTCCGATTGCTCAGTTTGGCCGGGCGGCCAGCTCTAGGATGTCTCTTGGTGGTTCTAAACTTCTTCCATTTAAGAATGATGGACGCCACTGCGTTCTTGGGGACCTTCAATGCTGCAGAAATGTTTTGGTAACCTTCCGCAGATCTGTGCCTCGACACAATCCTGTCTCGGAGCTCTACTGACAATTCCTTCGACCTCATGGCTTGGTTTTTGCTCTGACATGCACTGTCAACTGTGGGACCTTATATAGACAGGTGTGTATCTTTCCAAATCATGTCCAATCAATTGAATTTACCACAGGTGGACTCCAATCAAGTTGTAGAAACATCTCAAGGATGATCAATGGAAACAGGATGCACCTGAGCTCAATTTCGAGTCTCATAGCCAAGGGTCTGAATACTTATGTAAATAAGGTATCTGTTTGTATTTTGAATACATTTGCAAAAACTTCTAAAAACCTGTTTTCGCTTTGTCATTATGGGGTTGTTACGTTCCCCAGTTTCTGTGTTCTGTTTTGTATTTTAGTGTGTGTGTTTCAGGAGATGGCTTCCTGAAGTACTCCCCAACCAGCTGATTGGTCAACCCCAGGCTAATTGGTGATTGGAGCTGACCCCGCCCCCTCGTCAAGAAGCAGCTGACTAATTAACATTGCCACCTGAAGATAAAAGCCAGTGTTCTGCCCAAAAGAAGGAGAGAGGAGAGAGGAGAGAGAAGAGAGATGAGATAAGGAGTAGAGATTTGGAGATATAGAGAGAAAAATTAGATTGTGATATAGTGTGGGTTGTGTATCAGAAAGTGTGGTATGTACTGTTGTTGTTGGTAGCAGTTTTTCCTATGTCCTGTGTTTGTGAGTGTTTGTGAAATCATTAATAATTACTCTGTTTCATTTGTTCCCAGGGGGGAAGGAGAAGGCACTTTGGGAGTGCTTAGGCAAGAGGCCCGCGGGCATACATATACCCGTAGTATATTTACTGTCTAGGCACACTAGGTAAGACCTGGGCGGACCACCCCCTGTATTTTGGTTAGTGCACCAGACGGTGCTAAGTTAGGTAAGTTAAGTGGGTAGGCAGGTTAGATAGGAGAGGGGGAACTTTGATATTTACTTTCTTTGCTTTGGTTCCGTCCAGCCCCTTTTCCCCATATTGCCGTGTAAGAAAATAAATCCAAGTAAACGGTAAAATCTGCTTTTGTGTCATCCTTACTCGCACCTACAGTCCATACCTCTTACACTTCAGAGAGTTGAGTTATAGCAGGGAGTTGCGTTCCCTCTTCTCAGAGGCGTGCGTAACAGGGGTATATTGTGTAGATTGATAAGGGGAAAAAAAGATTTTACTCATTTTAGAATAAGGCTGTAACGTAACAAAATGTGTAAAACGGAAGGGGTCTGAATACTTTCTGAATGCACTGTGTGTATAAATATATCTATCTATATATCTAATGTCTGATTGTACCTGACTGCATCTAGGAAGGGTTTCGATGCCATGATATAGACAGGTGTGTGCCTTTCCAAATTATGTCCAGTCAATTTAATTTACCACAGGTGGACTCCAAGTTGTAGAAACATCAAGGATAATCAATAGAAGAAAAAAAAACCCTCACCCCACTCCTCTTCCCCCAGCTTCCACCTTTCTCCCCCACTCCTCTACCACCTTTCGCCCCCCCCTCTCCTCCTCCCCATCATCCAACTTTCTCCCCCAGTCCCCCCTTCTCGTCCCCTTGCTGTTGTTACAGTTCAGGATACTGTATATCTTCTGTTAACCTTTTGTTCTCTTTTATTTATAGTTTAATGATTGTACTACTGTTATTAATTACTGCATTGTTGGGGAAGAGCTTGCAAGAAAGGCATTTCACTGTACTTGTACACAGGACAATAAAACTTGAATAGATTACAAGGAAATGAGAACTATGGTTGCCACTGATTAAAGTGTGTGTACTCCCTAAATAAAGGTATCTGAACTCAGTCTGTTTTACTTAGAGGTTTTTATTCTCCAATTAAAGTCTCGTACACTCACTCTCTGACACACACACCTTAATTACGCTATCACACACGTCAACATCACTTTCAAACATTTGATGGTCAGGACATGATGTCTCTTTCACACCCACATGACTTGTGTTCTTAAAGGGTCAGAAATCTTTTAAAACACACCGGACAGAGGAATGGGTGGAGATGTGGGGGGGGGGGGGACAGAGCAGACTTCAGAGCTGAGGGTCAGGGGTAGAGGGGGAACAGACTTCAGAGCTGAGGGTCAGGGGTAGAGGGGGAACAGACTTCAGAGCTGAGGGTCAGGGATCAGAGGTCAGGCGTGGCTGCGTTTGCGAGGCTGCTTTGTTCGTCGTGGTTTCAGGATGACGTATCTTGTGTATGTGGTGTGATGCTCAGAGAGGAAGGGAATGAAGAACGCTCTGAACAGAGGAGAGGACCTGAGAGAGAAAGACAAAGGAGAGAGAGAAGGAGACAGAGGAGAGAGGAGAGGGAGAGAGGGAGAGGACAGAGGAGGAGAGGAAGGAAATATCACATTACCATTATATTTACTGCTGTCACACATATAACATCTCATAGTATGTCTAAAATAAAGAAGAAAAATATCTACAGTACCAGTGAAAAGTTGACACCTACTCATTCAAGGGTTTTTCTTTATTTTCACTATATTCTACATTGTAAAATAATAGTGAAGACATCAAAAGTATGAAATAACACAAAACCAAAATAACCAGCAAAATGAACAGTCCCTCGTTTACATATTGGCATGCTATTGATGAGTATTTCATCAAAATAATTTCTTTGCTGCTGCTTCTTGTTGACTTTTGAATCCTGTAGTAACCAAAAAAGTTTTAAACAAATATATTTAAAATGTGAGATTGTACAAAGTAGCCTCTCTCAACCAGTTTCATAAAATAGTCATCTGGAATGAATTTCAATTAACAGGTGTGCCTTGTTAAAAGTTCATTTGTGGAATTTATTTCGTTCTTAATGCGTTTGAGCCCATCAGTTGTGTTGTGACAAGGTAGAGGTGGTATACAGAAGATAGCCCTATTTGGTAAAAGACCAAGTCCATATTATGGCAAGAACAGCTCAAATAAGCAAAGAGAAATTATCCTCAACACTGAGACCCTCAGGGGTGTGTGCTTAGTCCCCTCTCCTGTACTCCGTGTTCACCCACAGCAGCGTGGCCAAACACGATTCCAACACCATCATTAAGTTTACTGATGACACAACAGTGGTAGGCCTGATCACTGCCAACGATGAGACAGCCTATAGGGAGGAGGTCAGAGACCTGACAACGATGAGACGGCCTATAGGGAGGTCAGAGACCTGACAACGATGAGACAGCCTATAGGGAGGTCAGAGACCTGACAACGATGAGACAGCCTATAGGGAGGAGGTCAGAGACCTGACAACGATGAGACGGCCTATAGGGAGGAGGTCAGAGACCTGACAACGATGAGACAGCCTATAGGGAGGAGGTCAGAGACCTGACAACGATGAGACGGCCTATAGGGAGGAGGTCAGAGACCTGACAACGATGAGACGGCCTATAGGGAGGAGGTCAGAGACCTGGCAGTGTGGTGCCAGAACAACAACCTCCCCCTCAACGTGATCAAGACAAAGGAGTTGATCGTGGACTACAGGAAAAGGCGGGCCCCCATTAATATCGACGGGGCTGTAGTGGAGCGGGTCGAGAGTTCAAAGTTCCTTGGTGTCCACATCACCAAACTATTATGGTCCAAACAAGGGTCTGAATACTTATGTAAATAAGGTATCCGAAAAAAAGATTTTACTCATTTTAGAATAAGGCTGTAACGTAACAAAATGTGTAAAACGGAAGGGGTCTGAATACTTTGTGAATGCACTGCGTGTATAAATATATCTATCTATATATCTAATGTCTGTTTGTACCTGGCTGCATCTAGGAAGGGTTTCGCTGCCATGACACTCCAGTCTGTGTTGTCAGCGTAGCGTGGCTCTCTGGGTGCTGTGGTCTCTAGGTCCAGATCCACCAGGTAATGGCACTGACGCACGTCCACCTGAAACAACCACAACCATAAGCTCCGTTGGAATCACTTTTACAGATAACTTTGACACATTCTGGAAACTGCTCTACAGGAACGATGGAGTCCATCCAAATAATTTTGTCCACGCATTTCAAGACTGCGTTGAGAGATTGACTTACAAATGACCCAAGCCCAGTTTAGATAATCCCTACTATTGTGACGCTGAATTTTCGTAATGCTGCATTAAATGTATATTATCCCAGGGGCGTTGGCAGACACAATGTAAGTAACCTAATTTATGTCCCTCTAATTGTCCTGAATGCCTCTGCTGATCCTACAGCTATTGCATACAGTAATCAAGTGCCTATGAACCAGAGTTATACTGTTAGCAATGAGGTGGTGTGTCCTAGTAGGAAGACCACTGTGTGCAGCTCCCCCTGCACTATCAGCTCAAACATAAATAACATTGTCATACCTACTTCTGATAAGCCTCCAAGTAAAGCAGTGAAAACAATCAAGCAACCCAGAAAAGTGCTAAAAATAGCCCATATTAACATATGTAGCTACAAGGTTCCTGAAGTCAATAACTTGCTAGTAACAAATGACACTCATATTCTGTCATTTGCATCTTTCTTTTGGTGTTTTTCAGAGTCAGTAGAAAGGCCTCTTTAGTGTCCTAAGTTTTCATAACTGTGACCTTAATTGCCTACCGTCTGTAAGCTGTTAGTGTCTTAACGACCGTTCCACAGGTGAATGTTCATTAAAAAAAAAAGTGGTTCATTGAACAAGCATGGGAAACAGTGTTTAAGCCCTTCACAATGAAGAGCTGGGAAGTTATTTGGATGTTTACGAATTCTCTTTTAAAGACAGGGTCCTGAAAAAGAGACGTCTCTTTTATTGCTGAGTTTATATGGAAAAGAAGCTGCACTGGGCCGGCAGTGGAAGTTTCCGGGAGAGACGAGAGGCTATTCTATAGGCCCTAGGCTATTCTATAGGCCCTAGGCATAGGCTATTCTAAAGGCTCTAGGCCCTAGGCTATTCTATAGGCCCTAGGCATAGGCTATTATATAGGCCCTAGGCTATTCTATAGGCCCTAGACATAGGCTATTCTATAGGCCCTAGGCATAGGCTAGTCTATAGGTCCTAGGCATAAGCTATTCTATAGCCCCGTGGCATAGGCTAGTCTATAGGCCCTAGGCTAGTCTATAGGCCCGAGGCATAGGCTATTCTAAAGGCCCTAGGCTATTCTATAGGCCCGAGGCATAGGCTATTCTACAGGCCCTAGACATAGGCTATTATATAGGCCCTAGAAATAGGCTATTCTATAGGCCCTAGGCATAGGCTATTATATAGGCCCTAGGCATAGGCTAGTCTATAGGCCCTAGGCTAGTCTATAGGCCCGAGACATAGGCTATTCTAAAGGCCCTAGGCTATTCTATAGGCCCGAGGCATAGGCTATTCTACAGGCCCTAGACATAGGCTATTCTATAGGCCCTAGGCATAGGCTATTCTAAAGGCCCTAGACATAGGCTAGTCTATAGGCCCTAGGCATAGGCTATTCTACAGGCCCTAGACATAGGCTATTCTATAGGCCCTAGGCATAGGCTATTCTAAAGGCCCTAGACATAGGCTAGTCTATAGGCCCTAGGCATAGGCTATTCTATAGGCCCTAGACATAGGCTAGTCTATAGGCCCTAGGCATAGGCTATTCTAAAGGCCCTAGACATAGGCTAGTCTATAGGCCCTAGGCATAGGCTATTCTAAAGGCCCTAGACATAGGCTAGTCTATAGGCCCTAGGCATAGGCTATTCTATAGGCCCTAGGCATAGGCTAGTCTACAGGCCCTAGGCATAGGCTATTCTATAGGCCCTAGGGATAAGCTATTCTATAGCCCCGTGGCATAGGCTATTCTATAGGCCCTAGGCATAGGCTATTCTATAGGCCCTAGACATAGGCTATTCTATAGGCCCTAGGCATAGGCTATTATATAGGCCCTAGGCATAGGGTATTCTATAGGCCCTAGGCATAGGCTATTCTATAGGCCCTAGGCATAGGCTATTCTATAGGCCCTAGGCATAGGCTATTCTATAGGCCCTAGACATAGGCTATTCTATAGGCCCTAGGCATAGGCTATTCTATAGGCCCTAGACATAGGCTATTATATAGGCCCTAGGCTATTCTATAGGCCCTAGGCATAGCCTAGTCTATAGGTCCTAGGCATAAGCTATTCTATAGCCCCGTGGCATAGGCTATTCTATAGGTCCTAGGCATAAGCTATTCTATAGCCCCGTGGCATAGGCTATTCTATAGGCCCTAGGCATAGGCTATTCTATAGGCCCTAGACATAGGCTATTCTATAGGCCCGAGGCATAGGCTATTCTATAGGCCCTAGACATAGGCTATTCTATAGGCCCTAGACATAGGCTATTCTATAGGCCCTAGACATAGGCTATTCTATAGGCCCGAGGCATAGGCTAGTCTATAGGCCCTAGGCATAGGCTATTCTATAGGCCCTAGGCATAGGCTATTCTATAGGCCCTAGGCATAGGCTATTCTATAGGCCCTAGGCATAGGCTATTCTATAGGCCCTAGACATAGGCTATTCTAAAGGCCCTAGGCTATTCTATAGGCCCTAGACATAGGCTAGTCTATAGGCCCGAGGCATAGGCTATTATAAAGGCCCTAGACATAGGCTATTCTATAGGCCCTAGGCATAGGCTATTCTATAGGCCCTAGACATAGGCTATTCTATAGGCCCTAGGCTAGTCTATAGCCCCGAGGCATAGGCTAGTCTATAGGCCCTAGGCATAGGCTATTCTATAGGCCCTAGACATAGGCTAATCTATAGGCCCTAGACATAGGCTATTCTATAGGCCCTAGACATAGGCTATTCTATAGGCCCTAGACATAGGCTATTCTATAGGCCCTAGGCATAGGCTATTCTATAGGCCCTAGGCTATTCTATAGGCCCGAGGCATAGGCTATTCTATAGGCCCTAGACATAGGCTATTCTATAGGCCCTAGGCATAGGCTATTCTATAGGCCCTAGGCTATTCTATAGGCCCTAGGCTATTCTATAGGCCCGAGGCATAGGCTAGTCTATAGGCCCTAGGCATAGGCTATTCTATAGGCCCTAGGCATAGGCTATTCTATAGGCCCTAGGCATAGGCTATTCTATAGGCCCTAGGCATAGGCTATTCTATAGGCCCTAGACATAGGCTATTCTATAGGCCCTAGGCATAGGCTATTATATAGGCCCTAGGCTATTCTATAGGCCCTAGGCTATTCTATAGGCCCTAGGCTATTCTATAGGCCCTAGACATAGGCTATTCTATAGGCCCTAGGCATAGGCTATTCTATAGGCCCTAGGCATAGGCTAGTCTACAGGCCCTAGACATAGGCTATTCTATAGGCCCTAGACATAGGCTATTCTATAGGCCCTAGGCTATTCTATAGGCCCTAGACATAGGCTATTCTACAGGCCCTAGGCATAGGCTAGTCTACAGGCCCTAGACATAGGCTAGTCTATAGGTCCTAGGCATAGGCTATTCTATAGGCCCTAGACATAGGCTATTCTATAGGCCCTAGGCTATTCTATAGGCCCTAGGCATAGGCTATTCTATAGGCCCTAGGCATAGGCTATTCTATAGGCCCTAGACATAGGCTATTCTATAGGCCCTAGGCATAGGCTATTCTATAGGCCCGAGGCATAGGCTATTCTATAGGCCCGAGGCTATTCTATAGGCCCTAGGCATAAGCTATTCTAAAGGCCCTAGGCTATTCTATAGGCCCTAGACATAGGCTATTCTATAGGCCCTAGGCTATTCTATAGGCCCTAGGCATAGGCTATTCTATAGGCCCGAGGCATAGGCTATTTTATAGGCCCTAGGCATAGGCTATTCTATAGGCCCTAGACATAGACTATTCTATAGGCCCGAGGCATAGGCTATTCTATAGGCCCTAGGCTATTCTATAGGCCCGAGGCATAGGCTATTTTATAGGCCCTAGGCATAGGCTATTCTATAGGCCCGAGGCATAGGCTATTCTATAGGCCCTAGACATAGGCTATTCTATAGGCCCTAGGCATAGGCTATTCTATAGGCCCTAGACATAGGCTATTCTATAGGCCCTAGGCATAGGCTATTCTATAGGCCCTAGACATAGGCTATTCTATAGGCCCTAGGCTAGTCTATAGCCCCGAGGCATAGGCTAGTCTATAGGCCCTAGGCATAGGCTATTCTATAGGCCCTAGACATAGGCTATTCTATAGGCCCTAGACATAGGCTATTCTATAGGCCCTAGACATAGGCTATTCTATAGGCCCTAGACATAGGCTATTCTATAGGCCCTAGGCATAGGCTATTCTATAGGCCCTAGGCTATTCTATAGGCCCTAGGCTATTCTATAGGCCCGAGGCATAGGCTAGTCTATAGGCCCTAGGCATAGGCTATTCTATAGGCCCTAGGCATAGGCTATTCTATAGGCCCTAGGCATAGGCTATTCTATAGGCCCTAGGCATAGGCTATTCTATAGGCCCTAGACATAGGCTATTCTATAGGCCCTAGGCATAGGCTATTATATAGGCCCTAGGCTATTCTATAGGCCCTAGGCTATTCTATAGGCCCTAGGCTATTCTATAGGCCCTAGACATAGGCTATTCTATAGGCCCTAGGCATAGGCTATTCTATAGGCCCTAGGCATAGGCTAGTCTACAGGCCCTAGACATAGGCTATTCTATAGGCCCTAGACATAGGCTATTCTATAGGCCCTAGGCTATTCTATAGGCCCTAGACATAGGCTATTCTATAGGCCCTAGGCATAGGCTAGTCTACAGGCCCTAGACATAGGCTAGTCTATAGGTCCTAGGCATAGGCTATTCTATAGGCCCTAGACATAGGCTATTCTATAGGCCCTAGGCATAGGCTATTCTATAGGCCCTAGGCATAGGCTATTCTATAGGCCCTAGACATAGGCTATTCTATAGGCCCGAGGCATAGGCTATTCTATAGGCCCGAGGCATAGGCTATTCTATAGGCCCGAGGCTATTCTATAGGCCCTAGGCATAAGCTATTCTAAAGGCCCTAGGCTATTCTATAGGCCCTAGACATAGGCTATTCTATAGGCCCTAGGCTATTCTATAGGCCCTAGGCATAGGCTATTCTATAGGCCCGAGGCATAGGCTATTTTATAGGCCCTAGGCATGGCTATTCTATAGGCCCTAGACATAGGCTATTCTATAGGCCCGAGGCATAGGCTATTCTATAGGCCCTAGGCTATTCTATAGGCCCGAGGCATAGGCTATTTTATAGGCCCTAGGCATAGGCTATTCTATAGGCCCGAGGCATAGGCTATTCTATAGGCCCTAGACATAGGCTATTCTATAGGCCCTAGACATAGGCTATTCTATAGGCCCTAGACATAGGGTATTCAAAATCACAGCTTTATGAGAGATACATATTAAGAGACGACGAGGCAAATCAAGTTCTGAAGACGGTACACTTTGCTTCTGTCCAGCCCATGATTTATAACCTAACTCATGACACACTACCTAGGCTACAACGGTAAGACAGCCCGTTCCTCATCAGGTGACTCGACTTTGTTCCATCATGTGACACACCTGTTCCATGATGAAGCTCCACCACAAAGGAATATTGGAAAAGATTTGCCTCCACTTCAGGTTAGCCTCTTAGACTCTTAGCCTCTGCCCCAGGCTTTCAACAACATTATCTTTCAACATCATTTGTTTTATACCATCGTATATCACATTGTTTTGTTGAGTACATAACCATGATATTACAAAGGTTAACATCTCCCAACCCTACTTTGTACCTGACAAATAAAAGTTTATTTGATTTAAGTACATTTAAAACTCGATGGCTTTACTCAATACAAGTAGTATTTTACTGGGTGACTTTCACTTGAGTCATTTTCTATTAAGGTATCTTAAGAGTTAAGTATGACAATTGGGTACTTTTTACACCTCTGCCAACACAGCCACCACTCAACACAGCCGCCACACAACAGAAGTCAGAGACTCACGTATCTTGTTGGCTCCTCCAGGTTCTGGTCGTTCATGTGGGCGGGGATAGTTTGAGTAGCCAATGGGCCGTCAGCGTACGGCTGGGGCAGCTGCCCTCTGAACTCTGATTGGATGAACTGCAGCTGCCAGCTGAAGAGAGGGCAGAGTCACACACTGGCATTCTAAAACAATGCAATCAAGGACACTCAGAAACCTAAAGCCTTGTGGAAGCTGCTATAGACCACTCAGAAACCTAAAGCCTTGTGGGAAGCTGCTATAGACCACTCAGAAACCTAAAGCCTTGTGGAAGCTGCTATAGACCACTCAGAAACCTAAAGCCTTGTGGGAAGCTGCTATAGACCACACAGAGACACTCAGAAACCTAAAGCCTTGTGGGAAGCTGTTATAGACCACTCAGAAACCTAAAGCCTTGTGGGAAGCTGCTATAGACCACTCAGAGACACTCAGAAACCTAAAGCCTTGTGGGAAGCTGCTATAGACCACACAGAGACACTCAGAAAACTAAAGCCTTGTGGAAGCTGCTATAGACCACACAGAGACACTCAGAAACCTAAAGCCTTGTGGAAAGCTGCTATAGACCACACAGAGACACTCAGAAACCTAAAGCCTTGTGGGAAGCTGCTATAGACCACTCAGAAACCTAAAGCTTTGTGGAAGCTGCTATAGACCACTCAGAAACCTAAATCCTTGTGGAAGCTGCTATAGACCACTCAGAGACACTCAGAAACCTAAAGCCTTGTGGAAGCTGCTATAGACCACTCAGAAACCTAAAGCCTTATGGAAGCTGCTATAGACCACTCAGAAACCTAAAGCCTTGTGGGAAGCTGCTATAGACCACACAGAGACACACAGAGACCTAAAGCCTTGTGGGAAGCTGCTATAGACCACACAGAGACACTCAGAAACCTAAAGCCTTGTGGGAAGCTGCTATAGACCACACAGAGACACTCAGAAACCTAAAGCCTTGTGGGAAGCTGCTATAGACCACTCAGAGACACTCAGAAACCTAAAGCCTTGTGGAAGCTGCTATAGACCACTCAGAAACCTAAAGCCTTGTGGGAAGCTGCTATAGACCACACAGAGACACTCAGAAACCTAAAGCCTTGTGGAAGCTGCTATAGACCACACAGAGACACTCAGAAACCTAAAGCCTTGTGGAAGCTGCTATAGACTACTCAGAAACATAAAGCCTTGTGGGAAGCTGCTATAGACCACACAGAGACACTCAGAAACCTAAAGCCTTGTGGGAAGCTGCTATAGACCACACAGAGACACTCAGAAACCTAAAGCCTTGTGGGAAGCTGCTATAGACCACTCAGAGACACTCAGAAACCTAAAGCCTTGTGGGAAGCTGCTATAGACCACACAGAGACACTCAGAAACCTAAAGCCTTGTGGGAAGCTGCTATAGACCACACAGAGACACTCAGAAACCTAAAGCCTTGTGGGAAGCTGCTACAGACCACCCAGGCACTCAGAAACCTAAAGCCTTGTGGAAGCTGCTATAGACCACTCAGAAACCTAAAGCCTTGTGGAAGCTGCTATAGACCACTCAGAAACCTAAAGCCGTGTGGAAGCTGCTATAGACCACTCAGAAACCTAAAGCCTCGTGGAAGCTGCTATAGACCACTCAGAAACCTAAAGCCTTGTGGGAAGCTGCTATAGACCACACAGAGACACTCAGAAACCTAAAGCCTTGTGGGAAGCTGCTATAGACCACACAGACACTCAGAAACCTAAAGCCTTGTGGAAGCTGCTATAGACCACTCAGAAACCTAAAGCCTTGTGGGAAGCTGCTATAGACCACACAGACACACTCAGAAACCTAAAGCCTTGTGGGAAGCTGCTATAGACCACACAGAGACACTCAGAAACTTAAAGCCTTGCGTGAAGCTGCTATAGACCACTCAGAAACCTAAAGCCTTGTGGGAAGCTGCTATAGACCACTCAGAAACCTAAAGCCTTGTGGGAAGCTGCTATAGACCACACAGAAACCTAAAGCCTTGTGGGAAGCTGCTATAGACCACACAGAGACACTCAGAAACCTAAAGCCTTGTGGGAAGCTGCTATAGACCACTCAGAGACACTCAGAAACCTAAAGCCTTGTGGGAAGCTGCTATAGACCACTCAGAAACCTAAAGCCTTGTGGGAAGCTGCTATAGACCACACAGAAACCTAAAGCCTTGCGTGAAGCTGCTATAGACCACTCAGAAACCTAAAGCCTTGTGGGAAGCTGCTATAGACCACTCAGAAACCTAAAGCCTTGTGGGAAGCTGCTATAGACCACTCAGAAACTTAAAGCCTTGCGTGAAGCTGCTATAGACCACTCAGAAACCTAAAGCCTTGTGGGAAGCTGCTATAGACCACACAGAGACACTCAGAAACCTAAAGCCTTGTGGAAGCTGCTATAGACCACTCAGAAACATAAAGCCTTGTGGGAAGCTGCTATAGACCACACAGAGACACTCAGAAACCTAAAGCCTTGTGGGAAGCTGCTATAGACCACTCAGAAACCTAAAGCCTTGTGGGAAGCTGCTATAGACCACTCAGAGACACTCAGAAACCTAAAGCCTTGTGGGAAGCTGCTATAGACCACTCAGAAACCTAAAGCCTTGTGGGAAGCTGCTATAGACCACACAGAGACACTCAGAAACCTAAAGCCTTGTGGGAAGCTGCTATAGACCACTCAGAGACACTCAGAAACCTAAAGCCTTGTGGGAAGCTGCTATAGACCACTCAGAGACACTCAGAAACCTAAAGCCTTGTGGGAAGCTGCCATAGTGCTAACAGTCAGTATCTAGATAATATGTGTGAAATGCTTGACAATGTATGTGGTATCAACAAAGAGGTATACAAAGAGACACTCAGAGAGAGCGAGAAAGACTGACTTGTTGGGCAGCAGAAAGCTGGAGGGGAACCGGTACCACTCTTTCCCAACACAGACACTGACGGGCCGGCCCTTTGGGACCGCGTGGAGAGACGGGTCCCGGGAGATACGGTGGAACTCTGGGTACAGGTCCAGTGGCGCGTGGTAGCCTGGAGGGATAAACACACTCATTTAAGGGTTTTTCTTTATTTTTACTATTTTCTTCATTGTAGAATAATAGTGAAGACATCAAAACTATGAAATAACACATATGGAATCATGTAGTAACCGCCAAAGTGTTAAACAAATCAAAATATATTTTATATTTGAGATTCTTCAAATAGCCACCCTTTGCCGTGACAGCTTTGCAGTTTGGCCAGCTCTAGGAAGAGTCTTGGTGGTTCCAAACTTCCATTTTAAGAATGATCGAAGCCAATGTGTTCTTGGGGAACTTCAATGCTGCAGAAATGTTTTGGTACCCTTCCCCAGATCTGTGCCTCGACACAATCCTGTCTCGGAGCTCTACGAACAATGCCTTCAACTCATGGCTTGGTTTTTGCTCTGACATGCACTGTCAACTGTGGGACCTTATATAGACAGGTGTGTCACTTTCCAAATCATGTCCAATCAATTAAATGTACCACAGGTGGACTCCAAGTTTATTTAACCAGGTAAGTTGACTGACAACACATTCTCATTTACAGCAACGACCTGGGGGATAGTTACAGGGGAGAGGAGGGGGATGAATGAGCCAATTGGAAGCTGGGGATGATTAGGTGGCCGTGATGGTATGAAGGCCAGATTGGGAATTTAGCCAGGACACCGGGGTTAACACCCCTACTCTTACGATAAGTGCCATGGGATCTTCAGTGACCACAGAGTCAGGACACCCGTTTAACGTCCCACCCGAAAGACAGCACCCTACACAGTGCAGTGTCCCCAATCACTGCCCTGGGGCATTGGGATATTTTTTAGACCAGAGGAAAGGGTGCCTCCTACTGGCCCTCCCAAGTTGTAGAAACACCTCAAGGATGATCAATGGAAACAGGATGCACCTGAGCTCAATTTCGAGTCTCATAGCAAAGGGTCTGAATACTGACGTAAATACATTTTTAAAATTGTATTAATACATTTGAAAAATTTCTTTATGGGGAATTGTGTGTAGATTGACGAGAGAAAAAATAACAATTTAATCAATTTTAGAATAGGCTGATCTGATCTAGATCTAAAACCAGGAAAATAAAACTGAGTAAACAGAATTTGGGAAAAAATATTAACATAATTTCGTGATATCCAATTGGTAATTACAGTCTTGCCCCATCGCTGCAACTCCTCTACGAACTCGGGAGAGGTGAAGGTCGAGAGCCATGCGTCCTCCGAAACGCGACCCTGCTCGCCCATCGCTGCTTCATGATACGCTACTCGCTTAACCCTTGTGGCCAGCCGGACCAATGTGTCGGAGGAAATACCGTCCAACTGGCGACCAGTCAGCTTGTGGTCAGCTTGCAATTTGTTTTCTGAAGTCTTGGCTGATTTCTTTTGATTTTTCCATGATGTCAAGCAAAGAGGCACTGAGTTTGAAGGTAGGCCTTGAAATACATCCACAGGTACACCTCCGATTGACTCAAATGATGTCAATTAGCCTATCAGAAGCTTTTAAAGCCATGACACCATTTTCTGGAATTGTCCAAGCTGTTTAAAGGCACAGTCAACTTAGTGTATGTAAACTTCTGACCCACTGGAATTATGATACAGTGAATTATAAGTGAAATAATCTGTCTGTAAACAATTGTTGGACAATGACTTGTGTCATGTACAAAGTAGATGTCCTAACCGACTTGCCAGAACTATAGTTTGTTAACAAGACATTTGTGGAGTGGTTGAAAAATGAGTTTTAATGACTCCAACCTAAGTGTATGTAAACTTCCGACTTCAACTGTATGCATGTATGTATGTGTGTGGTGCGTGTGTGGTGCGTGTGTGGTGCGTGTGGGGGGTGCGCGTGTGGTGCGTGTGTGGTGCGCGTGTGGTGCGCGTGTGGTGCGCGTGTGGTGCGCGTGTGGTGTGTGTGGTGCGTGTGTGGTGCGTGTGTGGTGCGTGTGTGGGGGGTGCGCGTGTGGTGCGTGTGTGGTGCGCGTGTGGTGCGCGTGTGGTGCGCGTGTGGTGCGCGTGTGGTGCGTGTGTGGTGCGTGTGTGGTGCGTGTGGGGGGTGCGTGTGTGGGGTGGTATGTGGTGCGTGTGGGGTGCGTGTGTGGTGCGTGTGTGGTGCGTGTGTGGTGCGTGTGTGGTGCGTGTGTGGTGCGTGTGTGTGGTGCGTGTGTGGTGCGTGTGCGGTGCGTGTGCGGTGCGTGTGCGGTGCGTGTGCGGTGCGTGTGTGGTGCGTGTGTGGACCTCTGAACAGGGCTACTGATCTGGACAGAGACAGCAGAGTGAAGAGGATCAGTGTTCCCACAGCCAGCCAGTTAGACGACACCGTGTAGTGTTCTAGACGATACCGCTGGAACAGGAAGTGGTAACACTTCTACAAAACACAGAAAACACTTGATCAATACACAGGAAACGTCTTTATCCATTGTCTGACGTCAGATAGACCGATCAATGCAGACGGCCGTCGCGCTGTCAACTCGCAAACACTTAGTTAGGCTTCAAAACAATGTCACAACATCATTATAAACCACCTTCAAAACAATGTCACAACATTACCACGGTGACATCGTCTAATGACCCACAATGTCACAACATTACCACGGTGACATCGTCTAATGACCCACAATGTCACAACATTACCACGGTGACATCGTCTAATGACCCACAATGTCACAACATTACCACGGTGACATCGTCTAATGACCCACAATGTCACAACATTACCACGGTGACATCGTCTAATGAACCACCTTCAACACAATGTCACAACATTACCACGGTGACATCGTCTAATGACCCACAATGTCACAACATTACCACGGTGACATCGTCTAATGACCCACAATGTCACAACATTACCACGGTGACATCGTCTAATGAACCGCCTTCAATACAATGTCACAACATTACCACGGTGACATCGTCTAATGACCCACAATGTCACAACATTACCACGGTGACATCGTCTAATGACCCACAATGTCACAACATTACCACGGTGACATCGTCTAATGAACCACAATGTCACAACATTACCACGGTGACATCGTCTAATGACCCACAATGTCACAACATTACCACGGTGACATCGTCTAATGACCCACAATGTCACAACATTACCACGGTGACATCGTCTAATGAACCGCCTTCAATACAATGTCACAACATTACCACGGTGACATCGTCTAATGACCCACAATGTCACAACATTACCACGGTGACATCGTCTAATGACCCACAATGTCACAACATTACCACGGTGACATCGTCTAATGACCCACAATGTCACAACATTACCACGGTGACATCGTCTAATGACCCACAATGTCACAACATTACCACGGTGACATCGTCTAATGAACCACCTTCAACACAATGTCACAACATTACCATGGTGACATCGTCTAATGACCCACAATGTCACAACATTACCACGGTGACATCGTCTAATGACCCACAATGTCACAACATTACCACGGTGACATCGTCTAATGAACCGCCTTCAATACAATGTCAAAACATTACCACGGTGACATCGTCTAATGACCCACAATGTCACAACATTACCACGGTGACATCGTCTAATGACCCACAATGTCACAACATTACCACGGTGACATCGTCTAATGACCCACAATGTCACAACATTACCACGGTGACATCGTCTAATGACCCACAATGTCACAACATTACCACGGTGACATCGTCTAATGAACCGCCTTCAATACAATGTCACAACATTACCACGGTGACATCGTCTAATGAACCACAATGTCACAACATTACCACGGTGACATCGTCTAATGACCCACAATGTCACAACATTACCACGGTGACATCGTCTAATGACCCACAATGTCACAACATTACCACGGTGACATCGTCTAATGACCCACAATGTCACAACATTACCACGGTGACATCGTCTAATGGACCACAATGTCACAACATTACCACGGTGACATCGTCTAATGACCCACAATGTCACAACATTACCACGGTGACATCGTCTAATGACCCACAATGTCACAACATTACCACGGTGACATCGTCTAATGACCCACAATGTCACAACATTACCACGGTGACATCGTCTAATGGACCACAATGTCACAACATTACCACGGTGACTCAGATACATTTGGTGCCGTACAACTTCATCAACAAGCTGGCAACCTAGTTACCGTAATGGCCATTCAAACAAGCTGGCAGTAACCTGCTAACTGGAACAAGTTTGCTCTGCTGATCAAGCACGGTTGATTGTGCTACTTTGCCAGCTTCCTGATGAAATTTGTACTGCACCAAAGTAATAGGACTGACTGTGTGTGTGTGTACCTGTAGTGAAGACAGCGCTACAGCCCCCGCCAGACAGATGAGAGGGTAGATGGGGAACAGGAAACGCTCCTCCTTATGAGGTCTGGTGAAGAACACCAGCATCCACAGGTACATAGGAGACAGAGTCAACCAATACGGCTTTCCCAGGTTCTGCACTGTAAAACACACACACACACACACACACACACACACACACACACACACACACACACAATGTTAGAGTTAAGAAAAATGTATTGGAAATGTTAAGAATTTGTATTTATTTATTATTGAATATACAGTACCAAAAGTTTGGACACACCTACTCATTCCAGGGTTTTCATTTATTTTTACTATTTTCTACATTGTAGAATAATAGTGAAGACATCAGAACTATGAAATAACACATATGGAATCATGTAGTAACCAAAAAAAGTGTTAAATAAAAATGTATTTGATATTTTAGTTTTTATTCTTCAAAGTAGCCACCCTTTGCCTTGATGTCAGCTTTGTACACTCTTGGCATTCTCGCAAACAGCTTCACCTAGAATGCTTTCAAACAGTCTTGAAGAAGTTCCCACATATGCTGAGCACGTCTTGGCTGCTTTTCCTTCACTCTGCGTTCCAACTCATCCCAAACCATCTGCATTGGGTTGAGGTCAGGGGATTGTGGAGGCCAGGTCATCTGATGCAGCACTCCATCAATCTCCCTCTTGAACAAATAGCCCTGGAAGTGTGTTATGGGTAATTGTTCTGTTGAAAAACAAATGATAGTCCCACTAAGCCCAAACCAGAATGCTGTGGTAGCCATGCTGGTTAAGTGATAGCTTTCCAAGATGGCGTAGCAGTCGGACGTCTGTTTTGTCTTTGTCTTGTCCCGTCCCGGGCATATATCATTTTCTTCGTATATATTTTTAATCTCAATTTCCATCTACGGACTGAACATACTCTCCTGCAACCCGCCTCACCCAATGTGGTATGGATCTGCTGGTCTGCCAGCCTCAACTCGGTCAATTCCTGCCAGTCTGCACAGCGCGATATCAACCCAGAGCTTATCGGACTGCTTTTTCTCTACCAAATCTCCGGATTACTACCGCAAGCTCGGAACCTTTACACCGGGATCATCGCAGCTAGCTAGCTGCTATCAGAGTGGCTACTCCTGGCTAACGTCTCTGTTCCAAAGCAAGCACCAGTTAGACTGGAGTGAGCCTCGAGCTAGGCCCATCTCCCGGCTAGCCGAAGAGATCCATCAGACAAATCCCTGGGCTTCAATACCTCTTTTGCCAATTTGCCTGGACCCTTTCCTGCCGACACAGAGCCCCACCGATCCATCACAACTGGTCTGCCGACATAACCGTCCGAGAGGGTTTCAGCAGGCTCTTCCGTTGTGATGTCCCCGAGGCCCATCTGCTAGCCAGCAAGCCCTGGCCTGCTAGCTGTCTTAATCGCCATGTTGCCAGCTCGCCTAACTACTCACTGGACCCTATGATCACTAGGCTACACATGCCTCTCCCTAATGTCAATATGCTTTGTCTATTGCTGTTTTGGTTAGTGATTATTGTCTTAATTCAATGTAGAAATTCCAGCCCTGCTCAATATGCCTTAGCTGGCCCTTTTGATCCACCCCCCACACATGCGGTGACCTCACCTGGCTTAAATGGTGCCTCTAGAGACAAAACCTCTCTCATCGTCACTCAACGCCTAGGTTTACCTCCACTGTACTCGCATCCTACAATACCCTTGCCTGTACATTATGCTTTGAATTCATTCTTCCAAGCCCAGAAATCTGCTTCTTTTACTCTCTGTTCCGAACGCACTAGACAACCAGTTCTTATAGCCTTTAGCCGTACCCTTATTCTACTCCTCCTCTGGTAATGTAGAGGTTAACCCAGGCCCTGCAGCCCACAGCATCACTCCCATTCCCAAGCTGCTCTCATTTTTGACTTCTGTAACTGTAAAAGCCTTGATTTCATTAGAAGCCTCCTCCCTAAGTTTGTTTTATTCATTGCTTTAGCACACTCCACCAACCCTGATGTCCTAGCCGTGTTTGAATCCTGGCTTAGGAAAGCCACCAACAATCCAGAAATTTCCATCCCTAACTATAACATTTTCAGACAAGATAGAACTGCCAAAGGGGGCGGAGTTGCAATCTACTGCAGAGTTCTGTTATACTATCCAGGTCTGAGCCCAAACAATTTGAGCTTCTACTTTTAAAAATCCACCTTTCCACCTTTCACCGTTGCCACTTGTTATAGACCCCCTTCAGCACCCAGCTGTGCCCTGCACACCATATGCAAATTGATCGCCCCCCCCATCAATCTTCAGAGTTCGTACTGTTAGGTGACCTAAACTGGGACATGCTTAACATCCTGGCCGTCCTACAATCTAAGCTAGATTTCCTCAATCTCATACAAATTATCAAGGAACCTACCAGGTACATCCCTAAATCAGTAACCATGGGCAACCTCTTAGATATCATCCTGACCAACTTGCCCTCAATTTTTTATTTCACCTTTATTTAACCAGGTAGGCCAGTTGAGAACAAGTTCTCATTTACAACTGCGACCTGGCCAAGATAAAGCAAAGCAGTGCGACAAAAACAACTGTAGAATTTTCCTTAACAGTCCGTTGTTAAAGCCCCTGGCTATGATGAATGAATGCGGCCTCTGGATATTTTGTTTCCAATTTCTTTAAAAGTCCCATGTAATTCCTTCAGTGCCAGCGCGGTGTGTGTGTGTGGGGGATCATAAAACATACTCCTCCGCCTTTGTTTTTCCCCACAAAACTCGTTTACCCTGTCCACGCAATGTACCAAGAACCCTGTAAGCTGCATAGCCTGATCAAGCATCTCCCCCGATAACCAAGTCTCTGTGAGGGAGGTTTACGTTACAGTCTCTCTTATCTCTCCGAGCTCACGAAGTTTATTGTCTAGAGACTGTACATTGACAAGTAATACACTAGGAAGTGGTGGGTGGTTTTTCCTTTTCCTTAAATCGGACTAGAACTCCAGCTCGCCTTCTCCTCCTCCAGCAGTGTCTTTCCGTGATGAATGGAACTACTATACCGAGGGTCCCGCCTTCTCCTCCTCCAGCAGTGTCTTTCTGTGATGAATGGAACTACTAGAGAGGATCCCGCCTTGTCCTCCTCCAGCAGTGTCTTTCTGTGATGAATGGAACTACTAGACCGAGGATCCCGCCTTGTCCTCCTCCAGCAGTGTCTTTCTGTGATGAATGGAACTACTAGACCCGAGGATCCCGCCTTGTCCTCCTCCAGCAGTGTCTTTCCGCGATGAATGGAACTACTAGACCGAGGATCCCGCTCTGGAAAGTCATCTCAGATTTGATGTCCAGAGGTGCTTGTCAGTCATAGGAAATAATACCAGTACATTTGTGATCAAATCATTATTTACTAAAAATAAACAAAAGACTGCGAAGTCAGCAGGGAGCGAGCAACAGGGCGACCATCGTCGGCACCATCTTGTTGCAGATTCAGGGCCTTGGGGCTGAAGTCCTCCATGTGCAATTGGATCCTAGATTTCCTGACAGGACAACGCCAGGCGGTGAGGGTAGACAACAACACTTCCGCCACGTTGATCCTCAACACAGGAGCTCTGGTGGAGTGGTGCCAGTAGAATAACCTCTCGCTCAACGTC
Organism: Salvelinus fontinalis; assembly: GCF_029448725.1. Lineage (NCBI taxonomy): Eukaryota > Metazoa > Chordata > Actinopteri > Salmoniformes > Salmonidae > Salvelinus > Salvelinus fontinalis. The sequence continues at coordinate 3,249,234 of NC_074677.1, forward strand.
GACAAAATGAAGGAGCTTATCGTGAACTACAGGAGACTGAAGAGGGAGAGTGCCCCCATCCTCATCCTAGATAGGGTCAAAAGCTTTAAGTTCCTCAGCGTGCACATGACTGAGGACCTGAAATGGTCTCGACACAATGACATTTTGGTGAAGAAAGCGCAACAGCAGCTCTACAACCTCAGGCGAATGAAGAAATTTAGCATGGCCCCCCAAGAACCTCGCAAACTTCTGCAGATGCCCCATTGAGAGCATTCTATCGGGCTGCATCACCGCCCCTCAACCACATGGCTCTCCAGAAGGTGGACAGCCAAACGCATCACCAGGGCCACGCTGCCTGCCCTCCAGGACATCCTACAGCACCTGGTGTCAAAGGAAGGCCAAGAAGAAGATCATCAAGGACCTAAACCACCCGAGCCACGGACTGTTCACTCGGCTACCATCCGACAGACGGAGACAGTACAGGTGCATCAGAGCCGGGACCGAGGGACCGAGAGACCAAACAGCTTCTATTACCAGGCCATCAGACTCTTGAACAGCCATCACTAGCGTCTACCAGGTGATGCACACTCACTCACACAAAAGCTAATCACATACACCTCATACTCACAAACACATTTACAACCAAAGCTGCCGTCCCATGTTGTAGAGAACCACTGGTCACTTCCTGTTTCAGTGAATTTAAAATACCGTATCCCCAACATTGCTTATTCTAATATTTCTACTTCTGCACATTGTATGTTAGTGCCACTGTTTATACACACCAAATAATTCTTTATATAGTGGATTCTTGACATTATATATATATATCTACTGCTGTACATATGACTCTTAGTGTTATATTGCTACATTGGTTGTTGATTGTTTGCCTATTTGGTTGTATTTCTCTTTCCATTATAATTGATTGACACGTGACCGTCAGGGCTGCGTGACCGTCAGGGCTGCGTGACCGTCAGGGCTGCGTGACCGTTAGGGCTACGTGACCGTTAGGGCTGCGTGACCGTCAGGGCTGCGTGACCGTCAGGGCTACGTGACTGTTAGGGCTACGTGACCGTCAGGGCTGCGTGACCGTCAGGGCTGCGTGACCGTCAGGGCTGCGTGACCGTCAGGGCTGCGTGGGCTGCGTGACCGTCAGGGCTGCGTGACCGTCAGGGCTGCGTGACCGTCAGGGCTGCGTTAGGGTTTAACTGTAACATCAACTTATCTCTGGAACCAAGCCTGTATACAGTGTGTGTGCGTGGGTGGCTGTGTGTGTGTGTGTGTGTGTGTGTCTGCGTGTGTGTCTGCGTGTGTGTCTGCGTGTGTGTGTGTGTGTGTGTGTGTGTGTGTCTGCGTGTGTGTGTGTGTGTGTGTGGGTGTCTGCGTGCGTGTGTGTGTGTGTGTGTGTGTGTCTGCGTGCGTGTGTGTGTGTGTGTGTGTGTCTGCGTGTGTGTGTGTCTGCGTGTGTGTGTGTGTGTGTCTGCGTGTGTGTGTGTGTGTGTCTGCGTGTGTGTGTGTGTGTGTGGGTGTGTGTGTGGGTGGCTGCGTGTGTGTGTGTGTGTGTGTGTGGGTGTGTGTGTGTGTGTGTGTGTGTTACCGTTGAAGCGCTGTAGCAGCGCCTCCATCAGAGCAGTGAGAGGTAGAGACAGCAGCGCCAGGACAAACACCACATTGAAGTTCAGGAAACCATTTATAAAGTAGAAGGGCCACGGCTCTGTACCTAAACACATAATGCACAACCCACAGTGTTAGATCAATGTCATGATACCAAACACAGTAGAAGTCATAAACTGTAAACATGTAGTCATGATTCATGCTAAATAGCCTTGGCTTGACCCAGAACGGCTCGTTTGAGCAGGATCTCCTGTTTCTGTAGCGTGAGGCAGCTTGATGTACAAGCACAGCCCCTGAACAGGACGCTAGTATAGGATAGATTGGGAGTAAGGCCCTATCTCCTTAAAGGGATTCTTTGGGATTTTGGCAATGAGGCCCTTTATCAACTTCCCCAGAATTAGATATACCGTTTGTATATCTCTGTGTCCAGTATGAAGGAAGTTAGAGGTAGTTTCATGAGCCATCTAGCGTTAGTGCAAAGACTGGACGTTTATGGGTATCTACTGGTATGCTAGCAGATCAATAAACCACATTATATTAGTCACATGCTCCGAATACAACAAGTGTAGACGTTACAGTGAAATGCTTACTTACGAGCCCCTAACCAACAATGCAGTTTAAAAAAAATACTAAATATGAATAAGTAATAAAAGTAACAAGTAATTAAAGAGCAGCAGGAAAATAACAATAGCGAAACTATATCCAGGGGGTACCGGTACAGAGTCCATGTGTGGGGGCACCGGCTAGTTGAGGTAATATGTACATGTAGGTATAGTTATTACAGTGACTATGCATAGACGATAACAGCAGAGAGGAGCGGTGTAAAAGAGATGGGGGGGGCAATGCAAATAGTCTGGGTAGCCATTTGACTAGATGTTCATGAGTCTTATGGCTTGGGGGTAGAAGCTGTTCAGAAGCCTCTTGGACCTAGACTTTGAGCTCCGGTACCGCTTGCCATGCGGTAGCAGAGAGAACAGTCTATGACTAGGGTGGCTGGTGTCTTTGACAATTTTTAGGGCCTTCCTCTGACACCGCCTGGTATAGAGGTTCTGGATGGCAGGAAGCTTGGCCCCAGTGATGTACTGGGCCATACGCACTACCCTCTGTAGCGCCTTGTCGTCGGAGGCCGAGAAGTTGCCATACCAGGCAGTGATGCAACGAGTCAGGATGCTCTCGATGGTGCAGCTGTAGAACCTTTTGAGGATCTGAGGACCCATGCCAAAGATACCCATAGACTTTCAGTGATTCTGCTAATGTTAGCTAGGAATTACACTGGCGCTAGTTAGCAACTTCCTTCAAACTGTACGCATTGACATAGAAATCATCTCCACAAGTTTATCTGACTCTAGGGAAGTTGATAAAGGGCCTCATATTGTTCAGATCTGGAAGTATCCCTTTAATCCTGAGGGCCAGAGACGCATTGGGTCTCATTTTTACCTTCTTTGGAATGAATCGTACTCCCAACATTCCAATCCCAGGGCGGACACCAACCAGGACACCAACCAGGACACCAACCAGGACACCAACCAGGACACTAACCAGGACACTAACCAGGACACTAACCAGGACACCAACCAGGACACCAACCAGGACACCAACCAGGACACCAACCAGGACACCAACCAGGACACCAACCAGGACACTAACCAGGACACTAACCAGGACACTAACCAGGACACTAACCAGGACACTAACCAGGACACTAACCAGGACACTAACCAGGACACTAACCAGGACACCAACCAGGACACTAACCAGGACACTAACCAGGACACTAACCAGGACACCAACCAGGACACCAACCAGGACACCAACCAGGACACCAACCAGGACACCAACCAGGACACTAACCAGGACACTAACCAGGACACTAACTAGGACACCAACCAGGACACTAACCAGGACACTAACCAGGACACCAACCAGGACACCAACCAGGACACTAACCAGGACACTAACCAGGACACTAACCAGGACACCAACCAGGACACTAACCAGGACACTAACCAGGACACTAACCAGGACACCAACCAGGACACTAACCAGGACACTAACCAGGACACTAACCAGGACACCAACCAGGACACCAACCAGGACACTAACCAGGACACTAACCAGGACACTAACCAGGACACCAACCAGGACACTAACCAGGACACTAACCAGGACACTAACCACAGGGCCACTGAGTTGGTAACACTGTCCCTCCAATCTCAGGGAGGACACTAACCAGGACACTAACCACTGAGTTGGTAACACTGTCCTTTCAATCTCAGGGAGGACACTAACCAGGACACTAACCACTGAGTTGGTAACACTGTCCTTTCAATCCCAGGGCGCCATTCGTTTTAATACTCACCACTGCATCAAAAAACGTTGGCTGGTCCTCGTTAAAGTGCTGTAAATCACTTCATTATTTCCTTTATGTCTACAAAGCTCTACTAAACAAGCTTCCAACTCACTTCAGTGTTAAAGTATAAAAACACAAGATACAAAGCTTATTCACAGGGTTAGTTAACTCGAGATTCGTCAGGTCTCCACAGAACTAGGTAAATCCACTTCTAGTTTTAATGCACCTCATTGCTTCAACCAATCACAAAATGCATTACAATTGTTCCGGTGCCGATCGGGCAATTTAAAATAATGATTGGGGAACTTTTGATTGGAATATTTGTGTTATTCTGTATTTTAGTTTGTTTTACACTGTATCTGATTTGGATTTTGTCTTCTGAAATGTATATGCAGAGTTTCTTTGTGAAAGAGACCCTGGTCTCGTTGGTGACTCCCTGTTTAAATAAAGGTAAAACATTTAACCTCTTTATTTTTTATCCCAGGGAGGACACCAACCAGGACACCAACCAGGACACCAACCAGGACACCAACCAGGACACCAACCAGGACACCAACCAGGACACCAACCAGGACACTAACCAGGACACCAACCAGGACACCAACCAGGACACCAACCAGGACACCAACCAGGACACTAACCAGGACACTAACCAGGACACTAACCAGGACACTAACCAGGACACTAACCAGGACACTAACCAGGACACTAACCAGGACACTAACCAGGACACTAACCAGGACACTAACCAGGACACTAACCAGGACACTAACCAGGACACCAACCAGGACACCAACCAGGACACCAACCAGGACACCAACCAGGACACCAACCAGGACACCAACCAGGACACTAACCAGGACACTAACCAGGACACTAACCAGGACACTAACCAGGACACTAACCAGGACACTAACCAGGACACTAACCAGGACACCAACCAGGACACTAACCAGGACACTAACCAGGACACTAACCAGGACACTAACCAGGACACCAACCAGGACACTAACCAGGACACTAACCAGGACACTAACCAGGACACCAACCAGGACACCAACCAGGACACTAACCAGGACACTAACTAGGACACTAACCAGGACACTAACTAGGACACTAACCAGGACACTAACCACAGGGCCACTGAGTTGGTAACATTGTGAAAATTCTAAAGCCACCAGACCTCACATGACATTAGAAGAGATCAAAGCAGGTGATTCTGACTCCACTCTTTAAATACCACCTGACTTGACTGCTTCAGAAGAGGACCTATCTAGCTAGCTAACTGCTTCAGAAGAGGACCTATCTAGCTAGCTAACTGCTTCAGAAGAGGACCTATCTAGCTAGCTAACTGCTTCACAAGAGGACCTATCTAGCTAGCTAACTGCTTCAGAAGAGGACCTATCTAGCTAGCTAACTGCTTCACAAGAGGACCTAGCTAGCTAGCTAACTGCTTCAGAAGAGGACCTATCTAGCTAGCTAACTGCTTCACAAGAGGACCTAGCTAGCTAGCTAACTGCTTCAGAAGAGGACCTATCTAGCTAGCTAACTGCTTCACAAGAGGACCTATCTAGCTAGCTAACTGCTTCAGAAGAGGACCTATCTAGCTAGCTAACTGCTTCACAAGAGGACCTATCTAGCTAGCTAACTGCTTCAGAAGAGGACCTATCTAGCTAGCTAACTACTTCAGAAGAGGACCTATCTAGCTAGCTAACTGCTTCACAAGAGGACCTATCTAGCTAGCTAACTGCTTCAGAAGAGGACCTATCTAGCTAGCTAACTGCTTCACAAGAGGACCTAGCTAGCTAGCTAACTGCTTCAGAAGAGGACCTATCTAGCTAGCTAACTGCTTCAGAAGAGGACCTATCTAGCTAGCTAACTGCTTCACAAGAGGACCTATCTAGCTAGCTAACTGCTTCAGAAGAGGACCTATCTAGCTAGCTAACTGCTTCACAAGAGGACCTAGCTAGCTAGCTAACTGCTTCAGAAGAGGACCTAGATAGCTAGCTAACTGCTTCAGAAGAGGACCTATCTAGCTAGCTAACTGCTTCAGAAGAGGACCTATCTAGCTAGCTAACTGCTTCAGAAGAGGACCTATCTAGCTAGCTAACTGCTTCACAAGAGGACCTATCTAGCTAGCTAACTGCTTCAGAAGAGGACCTATCTAGCTAGCTAACTGCTTCACAAGAGGACCTAGCTAGCTAGCTAACTGCTTCAGAAGAGGACCTATCTAGCTAGCTAACTGCTTCACAAGAGGACCTAGCTAGCTAGCTAACTGCTTCAGAAGAGGACCTATCTAGCTAGCTAACTGCTTCACAAGAGGACCTATCTAGCTAGCTAACTGCTTCAGAAGAGGACCTATCTAGCTAGCTAACTGCTTCACAAGAGGACCTAGCTAGCTAGCTAACTGCTTCAGAAGAGGACCTATCTAGCTAGCTAACTGCTTCAGAAGAGGACCTATCTAGCTAGCTAACTACTTCAGAAGAGGACCTATCTAGCTAGCTAACTGCTTCACAAGAGGACCTATCTAGCTAGCTAACTGCTTCAGAAGAGGACCTATCTAGCTAGCTAACTGCTTCACAAGAGGACCTAGCTAGCTAGCTAACTGCTTCAGAAGAGGACCTATCTAGCTAGCTAACTGCTTCAGAAGAGGACCTATCTAGCTAGCTAACTGCTTCACAAGAGGACCTATCTAGCTAGCTAACTGCTTCAGAAGAGGACCTATCTAGCTAGCTAACTGCTTCACAAGAGGACCTAGCTAGCTAGCTAACTGCTTCAGAAGAGGACCTAGATAGCTAGCTAACTGCTTCAGAAGAGGACCTATCTAGCTAGCTAACTGCTTCAGAAGAGGACCTATCTAGCTAGCTAACTGCTTCAGAAGAGGACCTATCTAGCTAGCTAACTGCTTCAGAAGAGGACCTATCTAGCTAGCTAACTGCTTCAGAAGAGGACCTATCTAGCTAGCTAACTGCTTCAGAAGAGGACCTAGCTAGCTAACTGCTTCAGAAGAGGACCTAGCTAGCTAGCTAACTGCTTCAGAAGAGGACCTATCTAGCTAGCTAACTGCTTCAGAAGAGGACCTATCTAGCTAGCTAACTGCTTCAGAAGAGGACCTATCTAGCTAGCTAACTGCTTCAGAAGAGGACCTAGCTAGCTAACTGCTTCAGAAGAGGACCTATCTAGCTAGCTAACTGCTTCAGAAGAGGACCTATCTAGCTAGCTAACTGCTTCAGAAGAGGACCTATCTAGCTAGCTAACTGCTTCAGGAGAGGACCTATCTAGCTAGCTAACTGCTTCAGAAGAGGACCTAGCTAGCTAGCTAACTGCTTCAGAAGAGGACCTATCTAGCTAGCTAACTGCTTCAGAAGAGGACCTAGCTAGCTAGCTAACTGCTTCAGAAGAGGACCTATCTAGCTAGCTAACTGCTTCAGAAGAGGACCTAGCTAGCTAGCTAACTGCTTCAGGAGAGGACCTACACTACCATTCAAAAGTTTGGGGTCACTTAAAAATGTCCTTGTTTTTGAAAGAAAAGCACATATTTTCTCCATTAAAATATCAAATTGATCAGAAAGTGTAGATTTTGTTACTGTTGTAAATGACCACTGGAGCTGGAAACAACAGACTTTTTTATGCAATATCTACATAGGCGTACAGAGGCCCATTATCAGCAACCATCACCAATCACATGTTCCAATGGCACGTTGTGTTAGCTAATCCAAGTTTATCATTTAAAAAAGGCTAATTGATCATTAGAAAACCCTTTTGCAATTACGTTAGCACAGCTGTTGTTCTGATTAAAGAAGCAATAAAACTGTCCTTCTTTAGGCTAATTGAGTACCTGGACCATCAGCATTTGTGGGTTCTATTACAGGCTCAAAATGGCCAGAAACAAAGGACTATTTTTCTGAAACTCATCAGTCTATTCTTGTTCTGAGAATTGAAGGCTATTCCATGAGAGAAATTGCCAAGAAACTGAAGATCTCGTACAACGCTGTGTACTACTCCCTTCACAGAACAGCGCAAACTGGCTCTAACCAGAATAGAAAGAGGAGTGGGAGGCCCCGGGGAAACAGATGCCTCACAAGTAATCGCTGGCAGCTTTATTAAATAGTACCAGCAAAACAACTCTCAATGTCAACAGTGAAGAAGCGACTCCAGGATACTGGATTTCTAGGTAGAGTTGCAAAGAAAAAGCCTTTTCTGAGACTGGCCAATACAACGAAAATTAAAAAAACAAGGACATTTCTAAGTGACACCCAAACTTTTGAACGGTAGTGTACCTAGCTAGCTAACTGCTTCAGAAGAGGACCTAGCTAGCTAGCTAACTGCCTCAGAAGAGGACCTAGCTAGCTAGCTAACTGCTTCAGAAGAGGACCTAGCTAGCTAGCTAACTGCTTCAGAAGAGGACCTAGCTAGCTAGCTAACTGCCTCAGAAGAGGACCTAGCTAGCTAGCTAACTGCTTCAGAAGAGGACCTAGCTAGCTAGCTAACTGCTTCAGAAGAGGACCTATCTAGCTAGCTAGCTGCTTCAGAAGAGAACCTAGCTAGCTAGCTAACTGCTTCAGAAGAGGACCTATCTAGCTAGCTAGCTGCTTCAGAAGAGAACCTAGCTAGCTAACTGCTTCAGAAGAGGACCTATCTAGCTAGCTAGCTGCTTCAGAAGAGAACCTAGCTAGCTAGCTAACTGCTTCAGAAGAGAACCTAGCTAGCTAGCTAACTGCTTCAGAAGAGGACCTATCTAGCTAGCTAGCTGCTTCAGAAGAGAACCTAGCTAGCTAGCTAGCTGCTTCAGAAGAGGACCTAGCTAGCTAGCTAACTTCTTCAGAAGAGGACCTAGCTAGCTAACTTCTTCAGAGGACCTACCTAGCTAGTGTGCGTGCGTGTTTTTACCATAGAGATCTGGGCCATGGGGGGTGAAGACATTATAGAGTAGAATATTGAGGGGAGCAATGACCAGTTTCCCATAGCAACAAGAATCCACCGCCATCAGAGGCACCTGGAACACACACACAAGATTAGTTATGAGTGCTTCTTCTCCTTACATAGCGATCAACTAAAGATAATGACAAAGTTCTTAACTCAGTCACTGAGTCAGTGGGTAGTGTGTGTGTGTGTGTGTGTGTGTGTGTGTGTGTGTGTGTGTGTGTGTGTGTGTGTGTGTGTGTGTGTGTGCGTGTGTGTCACCAGGAACAGCAGCAGAGAGACGGTTGCCCAGGTGATGAAACTCTTCCACTTCCTCTTCAGCACAAGCAGGTCGAAGGCGATCGGTAGCCTAGCAACCACATCAACCAATCAGAGACAGCATGACCATATTTATTTTATCTTTATTTAACTAGGCAAGTAAGTTAAGAACACATTTTTATTCAGAACGACGGCCTACCCCGGTCAAACCCTAACTCTGCCTTCGACCACTGCAACAAGAGACCCTACTTACAACCCCTGACATTGAACCCAGTCCTATTCAAACTTTTTCAGCAGGGACTCAAATTTCTTCAGAAACATTTCTGCCAACCCAACCTCAGCCCAAACTTTAAAATCTGTACATTTCCATATCAACAAATGACCTTAAATGTATTACAATTGAATGCCTCCCTCTTAGTTATTTTGCTCCCTAAAACAAAACATAGCCCTGCCAGCTGAAACTAACTATACAGTAGAGAGCAAAACAGTCTGTTTCTGATGCTTTAATATCATACCTCTTTACAATTAACTCTGCACAAGGAACAGCTCTTACCCAATCAGAGCGGAGAATGGCCAGCCAATGATAGCCCCAGCTGCCACGCCCATCACAGCCAGGAAGGGCATGTCTTGGAACCATCCAGTCATGGCAACCAGAGTAGAATACATACAGAAGGAAGAAGGCAGGAATGCTGGAGAGAGAGAGCGCGAGAGGGACACAGAGAGAGAGAAAGAGAGAGAGAGATAGCGCGAGAGAGGGACACAGACAGAGAGAGAAAGAGAGAGAGAGAGAGAGAGAGAGAGAGAGAGAGAGAGAGAGAGAGAGAGAGAGAGAGAGAGAGAGAGAGACAGAGAGAGACAGAGAGAGACAGAGAGAGACAGAGAGAGAGACAGAGAGAGAGACAGAGAGAGAGACAGAGAGAGAGACAGAGACAGAGAGAGAGACAGAGACAGAGACAGAGACAGAGAGAGAGAGAGACAGAGAGAGAGACAGAGAGAGAGACAGAGAGAGACAGAGAGAGAGACAGAGAGAGACAGAGAGAGAGACAGAGAGAGAGACAGAGACAGACAGAGAGAGACAGAGAGAGACAGAGAGAGAGACAGAGAGAGAGACAGAGAGAGAGACAGAGAGAGAGACAGAGAGAGAGAGACAGAGACAGAGACAGAGAGAGAGAGACAGAGACAGAGACAGAGACAGAGACAGAGACAGAGACAGAGACAGAGACAGAGACAGAGACAGAGACAGAGACAGAGACAGAGAGAGAGAGAGAGTGCGCGAGAGGGACACAGAGAGAGAGAGCGAGACAGAGAGAGAGAGAGGGACACAGAGAGAGAGAGCGAGACAGAGAGAGAGAGAGGGACACAGAGAGAGAGAGCGAGAGAGAGACAGAGAGAGAGAGAGGGACACAGAGAGAGAGAGAGGGACACAGAGAGAGAGCAAGAGAAGTGTGAGAGGTCATGAGCAGATGAGCTCTTACATTTTCCAACATGTTTTTACAAAAAGATAGATTCAGAATTGGATAAACAAGGACATATAAACTTCACTCTAAATCAAAACTCCAAAACTACACCCTGTTTTTGGACAAAATGACATGGAAAGATTCCATTCCAAGGACTATGGTGAATAATCTGGCAAACCAACGACCAGCAAAATAAGCAAAAAATAAACCTGAAAATAGCACCCAACCTGGAACTGAGTGAGTAATATTAAGTATGGAGCTACTTTTAAAGCCAAGAAGAAAAATAAAGTACAATAATCTATTTTACAAGGACTGAGTTAAATGAAGGCTACAAAGCTTGCTAAGACAGAACAGATACGGCTCCAACTTCAATTCCACTGACGTGTGAAGTGAGAGGTGTCAAAGCTACCAGCACAGAGTACTACTCCCCCATTGAAATGAAGGATAAATTCACCCAGCTGGAGGTAAGGCAGGTGGAGCTGGAACAGCAGGTGAACACACTCCAGTCAGCTCAACAACACCCCCTCAACCAGACCCAGACAACAGTCCACCACAACACCCCCTCAACCAGACAACAGTCCACCACAACACCCCCTCAACCAGACAACAGTCCACCACAACACCCCCTCAACCAGACCCAGACAACAGTCCAGCTCAACACCCCTTCAACCAGACAACAGTCCAGCACAACAACACCCCCTCAACCAGACAACAGTCCAGCTCAACACCCCCTCAACCAGACAACAGTCCAGCTCAACACCCCCTCAACCAGACCCAGACAACAGTCCAGCTCAACACCCCTTCAACCAGACAACAGTCCAGCACAACAACACCCCCTCAACCAGACAACAGTCCAGCTCAACACCCCCTCAACCAGACAACAGTCCAGCACAACAACACCCCCTCAACCAGACAACAGTCCAGCTCAACAACACCCCCTCAACCAGACAACAGTCCAGCTCAACACCCCCTCAACCAGACAACAGTCCAGCTCAACACCCCCTCAACCAGACAACAGTCCAGCACAACAACACCCCCTCAACCAGACAACAGTCCAGCTCAACAACACCCCCTCAACCAGACAACAGTCCAGCTCAACAACACCCCCTCAACCAGACAACAGTCCAGCTCAACAACACCCCCTCAACCAGACAACAGTCCAGCTCAACAACACCCCCTCAACCAGACAACAGTCCAGCTCAACAACACCCCCTCAACCAGACCCAGACAACAGTCCAGCACAACAACACCCCCTCAACCAGACAACAGTCCAGCACAACAACACCCCCTCAACCAGACAACAGTCCAGCTCAACACCCCCTCAACCAGACAACAGTCCAGCTCAACAACACCCCCTCAACCAGACCCAGACAACAGTCCAGCTCAACAACACCCCCTCAACCAGACCCAGACAACAGTCCAGCTCAACAACACCCCCTCAACCAGACCCAGACAACAGTCCAGCTCAACAACACCCCCTCACCCAGACCCAGACAACAGTCCAGCTCAACAACACCCCCTCAACCAGACCCAGACAACAGTCCAGCTCAACAACACCCCCTCAACCAGACAACAGTCCAACACAACAACACCCCCTCAACCAGACAACAGTCCAGCTCAACAACACCCCCTCAACCAGACAACAGTCCAGCTCAACAACACCCCCTCAACCAGACAACAGTCCAGCTCAACAACACCCCCTCAACCAGACAACAGTCCAGCTCAACACCCCCTCAACCAGACAACAGTCCAGCTCAACAACACCCCCTCAACCAGACAACAGTCCAGCTCAACAACAGCCCCTCAACCAGACAACAGTCCAGCTCAACAACACCCCCTCAACCAGACAACAGTCCAGCTCAACAACACCCCCTCAACCAGACAACAGTCCAGCTCAACAACACCCCCTCAACCAGACCCGGAGAGCTGCAGGTGGAGAGAGACATCTGCACTCTGGCATGTGGTGAGACAACATCAACAGAAAACAATCCATTGGAGAGGTGGACGCCCCCGCAGAGAAGCCAGCAGAACAGTCCACCCCAGACCCTGACCATAGCGTTGACACCACAGCAGAACAGTCCACCCCAGACCCCAGACCCTGACCATAGCCTCAACACCACAGCAGAACAGTCCACCCCAGACCCTGACCATAGCCTCAACACCACAGCAGAACAGTCCACCCCAGACCCCAGACCCTGACCATAGCCTCAACACCACAGCAGAACAGTCCCCCCCAGACCCTGACCATAGCCTCAACACCACAGCAGAACAGTCCACCCCAGACCCTGACCATAGCCTCAACACCACAGCAGAACAGTCCACCCCAGACCCTGACCATAGCCTCGATACCACAGCAGAACAGTCCACCCCAGACCCTGACCATAGCCTCAACACCACAGTCCACCCCAGACCCTGACCATAGCGTCGACATCACAGCAGAACAGTCCACCCCAGACCCTGACCATAGCCTCAACACCACAGCAGAACAGTCCCCCCCAGACCCTGACCATAGCCTCAACACCACAGCAGAACAGTCCACCCCAGACCCTGACCATAGCCTCAACACCACAGCAGAACAGTCCACCCCAGACCCTGACCATAGCCTCGATACCACAGCAGAACAGTCCACCCCAGACCCTGACCATAGCCTCCACACCACAGTCCACCCCAGACCCTGACCATAGCGTCGACATCACAGTCCACCCCAGACCCTGACCATAGCCTCAACACCACAGTCCACCCCAGACCCTGACCATAGCCTCGACATCACAGCAGAACAGTCCACCCCAGACCCTGACCATAGCCTCCACACCACAGCAGAACAGTCCACCCCAGACCCTGACCATAGCATCCACACCACAGCAGAACAGTCCACCCCAGACCCTGACCATAGCCTCCACATCACAGCAGAACAGTCCACCCCAGACCCTGACCATAGCCTCAACACCACAGCAGAACAGTCCACCCCAGACCCTGACCATAGTGTCGACACCACAGCAGAACAGTCCCCCCCAGACCCTGACCATAGCCTCAACACCACAGCAGAACAGTCCCCCCCAGACCCTGACCATAGCCTCAACACCACAGCAGAACAGTCCACCCCAGACCCTGACCATAGCCTCGACACCACATCAGAACAGTCCACCCCAGACCCCAGACCCTGACCATAGCCTCAACACCACAGCAGAACAGTCCACCCCAGACCCTGACCATAGCCTCAACACCACAGCAGAACAGTCCACCCCAGACCCTGACCATAGCCTCAACACCACAGCAGAACAGTCCACCTCAGACCCTGACCATAGCCTCAACACCACAGCAGGACAGAGAAATGAAGAACCCCAAGCCCAGGGGATCCCACCCCCTCTGAGAACCCCCCGTCCGGCACCCTGACAACCCCCCCACACCCACTGAGGACATACACAAGCCACAGATTGCACTCCTTATGGACTCAAACGGGAAATATATACAAGAAAATAAACTTTTCCCCACACACACTCTGGTGTCCAAACACCCAGCTCCCTAGACCTGGGGTCACCCAGCCACATAACAATACACATAGGCACAAACGACCTGAGAACACAGCACTCAAGGGAGTGATTGAAAAAGCTTATTCTATTTTCCCCAACGCACAAGTGGTGATCTCTCCACCCTGCTAGAGCCGAAATAAACGCACACCTATTTAGGCGAGGTGCTGGCTAACAGAGTAGAACACCTGTTTAGGAGAGGTGCTGGCTAACAGAGTAGAACACCTGTTGAGGAGAGGTGCTGGCTAGTAGAGTAGAACACCTGTTTAGGAGAGGTGCTGGCTAACAGAGTAGAACACCTATTTAGGAGAGGTGCTGGCTAACAGAGTAGAACACCTGTTTAGGAGAGGTGCTGGCTAGGGGAGTAGAACACCTGTTTAGGAGAGGTGCTGGCTAGTAGAGTAGAACACCTGTTTAGGAGAGGTGCTGGCTAACAGAGTAGAACACCTGTTTAGGAGAGGTGCTGGCTAGAAGAGTAGAACACCTGTTTAGGAGAGGTGCTGGCTAGCAGAGTAGAACACCTGTTTAGGAGAGGTGCTGGCTAGCAGAGTAGAACACCTGTTTAGGAGAGGTGCTGGCTAGCAGAGTAGAACACCTGTTTAGGAGAGGTGCTGGCTAGCAGAGTAGAACACCTGTTTAGGAGAGGTGCTGGCTAGCAGAGTAGAACACCTGTTTAAGAGAGGTGCTGGCTAACAGAGTAGAACACCTGTTTAGGAGAGGTGCTGGCTAGAAGAGTAGAACACCTGTTTAGGAGAGGTGCTGGCTAGCAGAGTAGAACACCTGTTTAGGAGAGGTGCTGGCTAGCAGAGTAGAACACCTGTTTAGGAGAGGTGCTGGCTAGGGGAGTAGAACACCTGTTTAGGAGAGGTGCTGGCTAGCAGAGTTTCATCACCTGTTTAGGAGAGGTGCCGGCTAGCAGAGTAGAACACCTATTTAGGAGAGGTGCCGGCTAGCAGAGTAGAACACCTGTTTAGGAGAGGTGCCGGCTAGCGGAGTAGAACACCTGTTTAGGCGAGGTGCCGGTTAGCGGAGTGGAACACCTGTTTAGGCGAGGTGCCGGCTAGCGGAGTGGAACACCTGTTTAGGAGAGGTGCCGGCTAGCGGAGTGGAACACCTGTTTAGGCGAGGTGCCGGCTAGCGGAGTGGAACACCTGTTTAGGCGAGGTGCCGGGTAGCGGAGTGGAACACCTGTTTAGGCGAGATGCCGGCTAGCGGAGTGGAACACCTGTTTAGGCGAGGTGCCGGCTAGAGGAGTGGAACACCTGTTTAGGCGAGGTGCCGGCTAGCGGAGTGGAACACCTGTTTAGGCGAGGTGCCGGCTAGCGGAGTAGAACACCTGTTTAGGCGAGGTGCCGGCTAGCGGAGTGGAACACCTATTTAGGCGAGGTGCCGGTTAGCGGAGTGGAACACCTGTTTAGGCGAGGTGCCGGCTAGCGGAGTGGAACACCTGTATGGGCGAGGTGCAGGCTAGCGGAGTGAAACACCTGTTTAGGCGAGGTGCCGGTTAGAGGAGTAGAACACCTGTTTAGGCGAGGTGCCGGCTAGAGGAGTGGAACACCTGTTTAGGCGAGGTGCAGGCTAGCGGAGTGGAACACCTGTATGGGCGAGGTGCCGGCTAGCGGAGTGGAACACCTATTTAGGCGAGGTGCCGGCTAGCGGAGTGGAACACCTGTATGGGCGAGGTGCAGGCTAGCGGAGTGGAACACCTGTATGGGCGAGGTGCAGGCTAGCGGAGTGGAACACCTGTATGGGCGAGGTGCAGGCTAGCGGAGTGGAACACCTGTTTAGGAGAGGTGCCGGCTAGCGGAGTGGAACACCTGTTTAGGAGAGGTGGCGGCTTGCAGAGTAGAACACCTGTTAAGGAGAGGTGCTGGCTAGCAGAGTAGAACATCTGTTTAGGAGAGGTGCTGGCTAACAGAGTAGAACACCTGTTTAGGAGAGGTGCTGGCTAGCAGAGTAGAACACCTGTTTAGGAGAGGTGCTGGCTAGCAGAGTAGAACACCTGTTTAGGAGAGGTGCTGGCTAGCAGAGTAGAACACCTGTTTAGGAGAGGTGCTGGCTAGGGGAGTAGAACACCTGTTTAGGAGAGGTGCTGGCTAGGGGAGTAGAACACCTGTTTAGGAGAGGTGCTGGCTAGCAGAGTAGAACACCTGTTTAGGAGAGGTGCTGGCTAGCAGAGTAGAACACCTGTTTAGGAGAGGTGCTGGCTAGGGGAGTAGAACACCTGTTTAGGAGAGGTGCTGGCTAGCAGAGTAGAACACCTGTTTAGGAGAGATGCTGGCTAGCAGAGTAGAACACCTGTTTAGGAGAGGTGCTGGCTAACAGAGTAGAACACCTGTTTAGGAGAGGTGCTGGCTAACAGAGTAGAACACCTGTTTAGGAGAGGTGCTGGCTAGCAGAGTAGAACACCTGTTTAGGAGAGGTGCTAGCTAACAGAGTAGAACACCTGTTTAGGAGAGGTGCTGGCTAGCAGAGTAGAACACCTGTTCAGGAGAGGTGCTCGCTAGCAGAGTACAACACCTGGTTAGGAGAGGTGCTGGCTAGCAGAGTAGAACACCTATTTAGGAGAGGTGCTGGCTAGCAGAGTAGAACACCTGTTTAGGAGAGGTGCTGGCTAGCAGAGTAGAACACCTGTTTAGGAGAGGTGCCGGCTAGCGGAGTGGAACACCTGTTTAGGAGAGGTGCCGGCTAGCGGAGTAGAACACCTGTTTAGGAGAGGTGCCGGCTAGCAGAGTAGAACACCTGTTTAGGCGAGGTGCCGGCTATCAGAGTACAACACCTGGTTAGGAGAGGTGCCGGCTAGCGGAGTAGAACACCTATTTAGGAGAGGTGCCGGCTAGCAGAGTAGAACACCTGTTTAGGAGAGGTGCCGGCTAGCGGAGTAGAACACCTGTTTAGGCGAGGTGCCGGCTAGCGGAGTGGAACACCTGTTTAGGCGAGGTGCCGGCTAGCGGAGTGGAACACCTGTTTAGGCGAGGTGCCGGCTAGCGGAGTGGAACACCTGTTTAGGCGAGGTGCCGGCTAGCGGAGTGGAACACCTGTTTAGGCGAGGTGCCGGCTAGCGGAGTGGAACACCTGTTTAGGCGAGGTGCCGGCTAGCGGAGTGGAACACCTGTTTAGGAGAGGTGCCGGCTAGCGGAGTAGAACACCTGTTTAGGAGAGGTGGCGGCTTGCAGAGTAGAACACCTGTTAAGGAGAGGTGCTGGCTAGCAGAGTAGAACACCTGTTTAGGAGAGGTGCTGGCTAACAGAGTAGAACACCTGTTTAGGAGAGGTGCTGGCTAGCAGAGTAGAACACCTGTTTAGGAGAGGTGCTGGCTAGCAGAGTAGAACACCTGTTTAGGAGAGGTGCTGGCTAGCAGAGTAGAACACCTGTTTAGGAGAGGTGCTGGCTAACAGAGTAGAACACCTATTTAGGAGAGGTGCTGGCTAACAGAGTAGAACACCTGTTTAGGAGAGGTGCTGGCTAGGGGAGTAGAACACCTGTTTAGGAGAGGTGCTGGCTAGTAGAGTAGAACACCTGTTTAGGAGAGGTGCTGGCTAACAGAGTAGAACACCTGTTTAGGAGAGGTGCTGGCTAGAAGAGTAGAACACCTGTTTAGGAGAGGTGCTGGCTAGCAGAGTAGAACACCTGTTTAGGAGAGGTGCTGGCTAGCAGAGTAGAACACCTGTTTAGGAGAGGTGCTGGCTAGCAGAGTAGAACACCTGTTTAGGAGAGGTGCTGGCTAGCAGAGTAGAACACCTGTTTAGGAGAGGTGCTGGCTAGCAGAGTAGAACACCTGTTTAAGAGAGGTGCTGGCTAACAGAGTAGAACACCTGTTTAGGAGAGGTGCTGGCTAGAAGAGTAGAACACCTGTTTAGGAGAGGTGCTGGCTAGCAGAGTAGAACACCTGTTTAGGAGAGGTGCTGGCTAGCAGAGTAGAACACCTGTTTAGGAGAGGTGCTGGCTAGGGGAGTAGAACACCTGTTTAGGAGAGGTGCTGGCTAGCAGAGTTTCATCACCTGTTTAGGAGAGGTGCCGGCTAGCAGAGTAGAACACCTATTTAGGAGAGGTGCCGGCTAGCAGAGTAGAACACCTGTTTAGGAGAGGTGCCGGCTAGCGGAGTAGAACACCTGTTTAGGCGAGGTGCCGGTTAGCGGAGTGGAACACCTGTTTAGGCGAGGTGCCGGCTAGCGGAGTGGAACACCTGTTTAGGAGAGGTGCCGGCTAGCGGAGTGGAACACCTGTTTAGGCGAGGTGCCGGCTAGCGGAGTGGAACACCTGTTTAGGCGAGGTGCCGGGTAGCGGAGTGGAACACCTGTTTAGGCGAGATGCCGGCTAGCGGAGTGGAACACCTGTTTAGGCGAGGTGCCGGCTAGAGGAGTGGAACACCTGTTTAGGCGAGGTGCCGGCTAGCGGAGTGGAACACCTGTTTAGGCGAGGTGCCGGCTAGCGGAGTAGAACACCTGTTTAGGCGAGGTGCCGGCTAGCGGAGTGGAACACCTATTTAGGCGAGGTGCCGGTTAGCGGAGTGGAACACCTGTTTAGGCGAGGTGCCGGCTAGCGGAGTGGAACACCTGTATGGGCGAGGTGCAGGCTAGCGGAGTGAAACACCTGTTTAGGCGAGGTGCCGGTTAGAGGAGTAGAACACCTGTTTAGGCGAGGTGCCGGCTAGAGGAGTGGAACACCTGTTTAGGCGAGGTGCAGGCTAGCGGAGTGGAACACCTGTATGGGCGAGGTGCCGGCTAGCGGAGTGGAACACCTATTTAGGCGAGGTGCCGGCTAGCGGAGTGGAACACCTGTATGGGCGAGGTGCAGGCTAGCGGAGTGGAACACCTGTATGGGCGAGGTGCAGGCTAGCGGAGTGGAACACCTGTATGGGCGAGGTGCAGGCTAGCGGAGTGGAACACCTGTTTAGGAGAGGTGCCGGCTAGCGGAGTGGAACACCTGTTTAGGAGAGGTGGCGGCTTGCAGAGTAGAACACCTGTTAAGGAGCGGTGCTGGCTAGCAGAGTAGAACATCTGTTTAGGAGAGGTGCTGGCTAACAGAGTAGAACACCTGTTTAGGAGAGGTGCTGGCTAGCAGAGTAGAACACCTGTTTAGGAGAGGTGCTGGCTAGCAGAGTAGAACACCTGTTTAGGAGAGGTGCTGGCTAGCAGAGTAGAACACCTGTTTAGGAGAGGTGCTGGCTAACAGAGTAGAACACCTGTTTAGGAGAGGTGCTGGCTAGGGGAGTAGAACACCTGTTTAGGAGAGGTGCTGGCTAGCAGAGTAGAACACCTGTTTAGGAGAGGTGCTGGCTAGCAGAGTAGAACACCTGTTTAGGAGAGGTGCTGGCTAGGGGAGTAGAACACCTGTTTAGGAGAGGTGCTGGCTAGCAGAGTAGAACACCTGTTTAGGAGAGGTGCTGGCTAGCAGAGTAGAACACCTGTTTAGGAGAGGTGCTGGCTAACAGAGTAGAACACCTGTTTAGGAGAGGTGCTGGCTAACAGAGTAGAACACCTGTTTAGGAGAGGTGCTGGCTAGCAGAGTAGAACACCTGTTTAGGAGAGGTGCTAGCTAACAGAGTAGAACACCTGTTTAGGAGAGGTGCTGGCTAGCAGAGTAGAACACCTGTTCAGGAGAGGTGCTCGCTAGCAGAGTACAACACCTGGTTAGGAGAGGTGCTGGCTAGCAGAGTAGAACACCTATTTAGGAGAGGTGCTGGCTAGCAGAGTAGAACACCTGTTTAGGAGAGGTGCTGGCTAGCAGAGTAGAACACCTGTTTAGGAGAGGTGCCGGCTAGCGGAGTGGAACACCTGTTTAGGAGAGGTGCCGGCTAGCGGAGTAGAACACCTGTTTAGGAGAGGTGCCGGCTAGCAGAGTAGAACACCTGTTTAGGCGAGGTGCCGGCTATCAGAGTACAACACCTGGTTAGGAGAGGTGCCGGCTAGCGGAGTAGAACACCTATTTAGGAGAGGTGCCGGCTAGCAGAGTAGAACACCTGTTTAGGAGAGGTGCCGGCTAGCGGAGTAGAACACCTGTTTAGGCGAGGTGCCGGCTAGCGGAGTGGAACACCTGTTTAGGCGAGGTGCCGGCTAGCGGAGTGGAACACCTGTTTAGGCGAGGTGCCGGCTAGCGGAGTGGAACACCTGTTTAGGCGAGGTGCCGGCTAGCGGAGTGGAACACCTGTTTAGGCGAGGTGCCGGCTAGCGGAGTGGAACACCTGTTTAGGAGAGGTGCCGGCTAGCGGAGTAGAACACCTGTTTAGGAGAGGTGGCGGCTTGCAGAGTAGAACACCTGTTAAGGAGAGGTGCTGGCTAGCAGAGTAGAACACCTGTTTAGGAGAGGTGCTGGCTAACAGAGTAGAACACCTGTTTAGGAGAGGTGCTGGCTAGCAGAGTAGAACACCTGTTTAGGAGAGGTGCTGGCTAGCAGAGTAGAACACCTGTTTAGGAAAGGTGCTGGCTAGCAGAGTAGAACACCTGTTTAGGAGAGGTGCTGGCTAACAGAGTAGAACACCTGTTTAGGAGAGGTGCTGGCTAGGGGAGTAGAACACCTGTTTAGGAGAGGTGCTGGCTAGCAGAGTAGAACACCTGTTTAGGAGAGGTGCTGGCTAGCAGAGTAGAACACCTGTTTAGGAGAGGTGCTGGCTAGGGGAGTAGAACACCTGTTTAGGAGAGGTGCTGGCTAACAGAGTAGAACACCTGTTTAGGAGAGGTGCTGGCTAGCAGAGTAGAACACCTGTTTAGGAGAGGTGCTAGCTAACAGAGTAGAACACCTGTTTAGGAGAGGTGCTGGCTAGCAGAGTAGAACACCTGTTCAGGAGAGGTGCTCGCTAGCAGAGTACAACACCTGGTTAGGAGAGGTGCTGGCTAGCAGAGTAGAACACCTATTTAGGAGAGGTGCTGGCTAGCAGAGTAGAACACCTGTTTAGGAGAGGTGCTGGCTAGCAGAGTAGAACACCTGTTTAGGAGAGGTGCCGGCTAGCGGAGTGGAACACCTGTTTAGGAGAGGTGCCGGCTAGCGGAGTAGAACACCTGTTTAGGAGAGGTGCCGGCTAGCAGAGTAGAACACCTGTTTAGGCGAGGTGCCGGCTATCGGAGTAGAACACCTGTTTAGGAGAGGTGCCGGCTAGCGGAGTAGAACACCTGTTTAGGCGAGGTGCCGGCTAGCGGAGTGGAACACCTGTTTAGGCGAGGTGCCGGCTAGCGGAGTGGAACACCTGTTTAGGCGAGGTGCCGGCTAGCGGAGTGGAACACCTGTTTAGGCGAGGTGCCGGCTAGCGGAGTGGAACACCTGTTTAGGCGAGGTGCCGGGTAGCGGAGTGGAACACCTGTTTAGGCGAGATGCCGGCTAGCGGAGTGGAACACCTGTTTAGGCGAGGTGCCGGCTAGCGGAGTGGGACACCTGTTTAGGCGAGGTGCAGGCTAGCGGAGTGGAACACCTGTTTAGGCGAGGTGCAGGCTAGCGGAGTGGAACACCTGTATGGGCGAGGTGCAAGCTAGCGGAGTGGAACACCTATTTAGGCGAGGTGCCGGCTAGCGGAGTGGAACACCTGTATGGGCGAGGTGCAGGCTAGCGGAGTGGAACACCTGTATGGGCGAGGTGCAGGCTAGCGGAGTGGAACACCTGTATGGGCGAGGTGCAGGCTAGCGGAGTGGAACACCTGTATGGGCGAGGTGCCGGCTAGCGGAGTGGAACACCTGTATGGGCGAGGTGCAGGCTAGCGGAGTGGAACACCTGTATGGGCGAGGTGCAGGCTAGCGGAGTGGAACACCTGTATGGGCGAGGTGCAGGCTAGCGGAGTGGAACACCTGTTTAGGAGAGGTGCCGGCTAGCGGAGTGGAACACCTGTTTAGGCGAGGTGCCGGCTAGCGGAGTGGAACACCTGTTTAGGCGAAGTGGCGGCTAGCGGAGTGGAACACCTGTTTAGGCGAGGTGCCGGCTAGCGGAGTGGAACACCTGTTTAGGCGAGGTGCCGGCTAGCGGAGTGGAACACCTGTTTAGGCGAGGTGCCGGCTAGCGGAGTGGAACACCTGTTTAGGCGAGGTGCCGGCTAGCGGAGTGGAACACCTGTTTAGGCGAGGTGCCGGCTAGCGGAGTGGAACACCTGTTTAGGCGAGGTGCCGGGTAGCGGAGTGGAACAGCTGTTTAGGCGAGATGCCGGCTAGCGGAGTGGAACACCTGTTTAGGCGAGGTGCCGGCTAGCGGAGTGGAACACCTGTTTAGGCGAGGTGCCGGCTAGCGGAGTAGAACACCTGTTTAGGCGAGGTGCCGGCAAGCGGAGTAGAACACCTGTTTAGGCGAGGTGCCGGCTAGCGGAGTGGAACACCTATTCAGGCGAGGTTCCGGTTAGCGGAGTGGAACACCTGTTTAGGCGAGGTGCCGGCTAGCGGAGTGGAACACCTGTATGGGCGAGGTGCAGGCTAGCGGAGTGAAACACCTGTTTAGGCGAGGTGCCGGTTAGAGGAGTAGAACACCTGTTTAGGCGAGGTGCCGGCAAGAGGAGTGGAACACCTGTTTAGGCGAGGTGCAGGCTAGCGGAGTGGAACACCTGTATGGGCGAGGTGCAGGCTAGCGGAGTGGAACACCTATTTAGGCGAGGTGCCGGCTAACGGAGTGGAACACCTGTATGGGCGAGGTGCAGGCTAGCGGAGTGGAACACCTGTATGGGCGAGGTGCAGGCTAGCGGAGTGGAACACCTGTATGGGCGAGGTGCAGGCTAGCGGATTGGAACACCTGTATGGGCGAGGTACAGGCTAGCGGAGTGGAACACCTGTATGGGCGAGGTGCAGGCTAGCGGAGTGGAACACCTGTTTAGGAGAGGTGCCGGCTAGCGGAGTGGAACACCTGTTTAGGCGAGGTGCCGGCTAGCGGAGTGGAACACCTGTTTAGGCGAGGTGGCGGCTAGCGGAGTGGAACACCTGTTTAGGCGAGGTGCCGGGTAGCGGAGTGGAACACCTGTTTAGGCGAGATGCCGGCTAGCGGAGTGGAACACCTGTTAAGGCGAGGTGCCGGCTAGAGGAGTGGAACACCTGTTAAGGCGAGGTGCCGGCTAGAGGAGTGGAACACCTGTTTAGGCGAGGTGCCGGCTAGAGTAGTAGAACACCTGTTTAGGCGAGGTGCCGGCTAGCGGAGTGGAACACCTGTTTAGGCGAGGTGCCGGCTAGCGGAGTGGAACACCTGTTTAGGCGAGGTGCCGGCTAGAGGAGTAGAACACCTGTTTAGGCGAGGTGCCGGCTAGCGGAGTGGAACACCTATTTAGGCGAGGTGCCGGCTAGCGGAGTGGAACACCTGTTTAGGCGAGGTGCCGGCTAGCGGAGTGGAACACCTGTATGGGCGAGGTGCAGGCTAGCGGAGTGAAACACCTGTTTAGGCGAGGTGCCAGTTAGAGGAGTAGAACACCTGTTTAGGCGAGGTGCCGGCTAGCGGAGTGGAACACCTGTATGGGCGAGGTGCAGGCTAGCGGAGTGGAACACCTGTATGGGCGAGGTGCAGGCTAGCGGAGTGGAACACCTGTATGGGCGAGGTGCAGGCTAGCGGAGTGGAACACCTGTTTAGGAGAGGTGCCGGCTAGCAGAGTGGAACACCTGTTTAGGCGAGGTGCCGGCTAGCGGAGTGGAACACCTGTTTAGGCGAGGTGGCGGCTAGCGGAGTGGAACACCTGTTTAGGCGAGGTGCCAGATAGCGGAGTGGAACACCTGTTTAGGCGAGGTGCCGGCTAGCGGAGTGGAACACCTATTTAGGCGAGGTGCCGGCTAGCGGAGTGGGACACCTGTTTAGGCGAGGTGCCGGCTAGCGGAGTGGAACACCTGTTTAGGAGAGGTGCCGGCTAGCGGAGTGGAACACCTGTTTAGGCGAGGTGCCGGCTAGCGGAGTGGAACACCTGTTTAGGCGAGGTGCCGGCTAGCGGAGTGGAACACCTGTTTAGGCGAGGTGCCGGCTAGCGGAGTGAAACACCTGTTTAGGCGAGGTGCCGGCTAGCGGAGTGGAACACCTGTTTAGGCGAGGTGCCGGCTAGCGGAGTGGAACACCTATTCAGGAGAGGTGCCGGCTAGCGGAGTGGAACACCTGTATGGGCGAGGTGCAGGCTAGCGGAGTGGAACACCTGTATGGGCGAGGTGCAGGCTAGCGGAGTGGAACACCTGTATGGGCGAGGTGCAGGCTAGCGGAGTGGAACACCTGTTTAGGAGAGGTGCCGGCTAGCGGAGTGGAACACCTGTTTAGGCGAGGTGCCGGCTAGCGGAGTGGAACACCTGTTTAGGCGAGATGGCGGTTAGCGGAGTGGAACACCTGTTTAGGCGAGGTGCCAGCTAGCGGAGTGGAACACCTGTTTAGGCGAGGTGCCGGCTAGCGGAGTGGAACACCTGTTTAGGCGAGGTGCCGGCTAGCGGAGTGGGACACCTGTTTAGGCGAGGTGCAGGCTAGCGGAGTGGAACACCTGTTTAGGCGAGGTGCAGGCTAGCGGAGTGGAACACCTGTATGGGCGAGGTGCAGGCTAGCGGAGTGGAACAACTATTTAGGCGAGGTGCCGGCTAGCGGAGTGGAACACCTGTATGGGCGAGGTGCAGGCTAGCGGAGTGGAACACCTGTATGGGCGAGGTGCAGGGTAGCGGAGTGGAACACCTGTATGGGCGAGGTGCAGGCTAGCGGAGTGGAACACCTGTATGGGCGAGGTGCCGGCTAGCGGAGTGGAATACCTGTATGGGCGAGGTGCAGGCTAGCGGAGTGGAACACCTGTATGGGCGAGGTGCAGGCTAGCGGAGTAGAACACCTGTATGGGCGAGGTGCAGGCTAGCGGAGTGGAACACCTGTTTAGGAGAGGTGCCGGCTAGCGGAGTGGAACACCTGTTTAGGCGAGGTGCCGGCTAGCGGAGTGGAACACCTGTTTAGGCGAGGTGCCGGCTAGCGGAGTGGAACACCTGTTTAGGCGAGGTGCCGGCTAGCGGAGTGGAACACCTATTTAGGCGAGGTGCCGGCTAGCGGAGTGGGACACCTGTTTAGGCGAGGTGCCGGCTAGCGGAGTGGAACACCTGTTTAGGAGAGGTGCCGGCTAGCGGAGTGGAACACCTGTTTAGGCGAGGTGCCGGCTAGCGGAGTGGAACACCTGTTTAGGCGAGGTGCCGGCTAGCGGAGTGGAACACCTGTTTAGGCGAGGTGCCGGCTAGCGGAGTGGAACACCTGTTTAGGCGAGGTGCCGGCTAGCGGAGTGGAACACCTGTTTAGGCGAGGTGCCGGCTAGCGGAGTGGAACACCTGTTTAGGCGAGGTGCCGGCTAGCGGAGTGGAACACCTATTCAGGAGAGGTGCCGGCTAGCGGAGTGGAACACCTGTTTAGGCGAGGTGCCGGCTAGCGGAGTGGAACACCTGTTTAGGCGAGGTGCCGGCTAGCGGAGTGGAACACCTGTTTAGGCGAGGTGCCGGCTAGCGGAGTGGAACACCTGTTTAGGCGAGGTGCCGGCTAGCAGAGTAGAACACCTGTTTAGGAGAGGTGCCGGCTAGGGGAGTAGAACACCTGTTTAGGAGAGGTGCTGGCTAGCAGAGTAGAACACCTGTTTAGGAGAGGTGCTGGCTAGGGGAGTAGAACACCTGTTTAGGAGAGGTGCTGGCTAGCAGAGTAGAACACCTGTTTAGGAGAGGTGCTGGCTAGCAGAGTAGAACACCTGTTTAGGAGAGGTGCTGGCTAACAGAGTAGAACACCTGTTTAGGAGAGGTGCTGGCTAACAGAGTAGAACACCTGTTTAGGAGAGGTGCTGGCTAGCAGAGTAGAACACCTGTTTAGGAGAGGTGCTAGCTAACAGAGTAGAACACCTGTTTAGGAGAGGTGCTAGCTAACAGAGTAGAACACCTGTTTAGGAGAGGTGCTGGCTAGCAGAGTAGAACACCTGTTCAGGAGAGGTGCTCGCTAGCAGAGTACAACACCTGGTTAGGAGAGGTGCTGGCTAGCAGAGTAGAACACCTATTTAGGAGAGGTGCTGGCTAGCAGAGTAGAACACCTGTTTAGGAGAGGTGCTGGCTAGCAGAGTAGAACACCTGTTTAGGAGAGGTGCCGGCTAGCGGAGTGGAACACCTGTTTAGGAGAGGTGCCGGCTAGCGGAGTAGAACACCTGTTTAGGAGAGGTGCCGGCTAGCAGAGTAGAACACCTGTTTAGGCGAGGTGCCGGCTATCGGAGTAGAACACCTGTTTAGGAGAGGTGCCGGCTAGCGGAGTAGAACACCTGTTTAGGCGAGGTGCCGGCTAGCGGAGTGGAACACCTGTTTAGGCGAGGTGCCGGCTAGCGGAGTGGAACACCTGTTTAGGCGAGGTGCCGGCTAGCGGAGTGGAACACCTGTTCGGGCGAGGTGCCGGCTAGCGGAGTGGAACACCTGTTTGGGCGAGGTGCCGGGTAGCGGAGTGGAACACCTGTTTAGGCGAGATGCCGGCTAGCGGAGTGGAACACCTGTTTAGGCGAGGTGCCGGCTAGCGGAGTGGGACACCTGTTTAGGCGAGGTGCAGGCTAGCGGAGTGGAACACCTGTTTAGGCGAGGTGCAGGCTAGCGGAGTGGAACACCTGTATGGGCGAGGTGCAGGCTAGCGGAGTGGAACACCTATTTAGGCGAGGTGCCGGCTAGCGGAGTGGAACACCTGTATGGGCGAGGTGCAGGCTAGCGGAGTGGAACACCTGTATGGGCGAGGTGCAGGCTAGCGGAGTGGAACACCTGTATGGGCGAGGTGCAGGCTAGCGGAGTGGAACACCTGTATGGGCGAGGTGCCGGCTAGCGGAGTGGAACACCTGTATGGGCGAGGTGCAGGCTAGCGGAGTGGAACACCTGTATGGGCGAGGTGCAGGCTAGCGGAGTGGAACACCTGTATGGGCGAGGTGCAGGCTAGCGGAGTGGAACACCTGTTTAGGAGAGGTGCCGGCTAGCGGAGTGGAACACCTGTTTAGGCGAGGTGCCGGCTAGCGGAGTGGAACACCTGTTTAGGCGAAGTGGCGGCTAGCGGAGTGGAACACCTGTTTAGGCGAGGTGCCGGCTAGCGGAGTGGAACACCTGTTTAGGCGAGGTGCCGGCTAGCGGAGTGGAACACCTGTTTAGGCGAGGTGCCGGCTAGCGGAGTGGAACACCTGTTTAGGCGAGGTGCCGGCTAGCGGAGTGGAACACCTGTTTAGGCGAGGTGCCGGCTAGCGGAGTGGAACACCTGTTTAGGCGAGGTGCCGGGTAGCGGAGTGGAACACCTGTTTAGGCGAGATGCCGGCTAGCGGAGTGGAACACCTGTTTAGGCGAGGTGCCGGCTAGCGGAGTGGAACACCTGTTTAGGCGAGGTGCCGGCTAGCGGAGTAGAACACCTGTTTAGGCGAGGTGCCGGCAAGCGGAGTAGAACACCTGTTTAGGCGAGGTGCCGGCTAGCGGAGTGGAACACCTATTTAGGCGAGGTTCCGGTTAGCGGAGTGGAACACCTGTTTAGGCGAGGTGCCGGCTAGCGGAGTGGAACACCTGTATGGGCGAGGTGCAGGCTAGCGGAGTGAAACACCTGTTTAGGCGAGGTGCCGGCAAGAGGAGTGGAACACCTGTTTAGGCGAGGTGCCGGCAAGAGGAGTGGAACACCTGTTTAGGCGAGGTGGCGGCTAGCGGAGTGGAACACCTGTTTAGGCGAGGTGCCAGCTAGCGGAGTGGAACACCTGTTTAGGCGAGGTGCCGGCTAGCGGAGTGGAACACCTGTTTAGGCGAGGTGCCGGCTAGCGGAGTGGAACACCTGTTTAGGCGAGGTGCCGGCTAGCGGAGTGGAACACCTGTTTAGGCGAGGTGCCGGCTAGCGGAGTGGAACACCTATTCAGGAGAGGTGCCGGCTAGCGGAGTGGAACACCTGTTTAGGCGAGGTGCCGGCTAGCGGAGTGGAACACCTATTCAGGAGAGGTGCCGGCTAGCGGAGTGGAACACCTGTTTAGGCGAGGTGCCGGCTAGCGGAGTGGAACACCTGTTTAGGCGAGGTGCCGGCTAGCGGAGTGGAACACCTGTTTAGGCGAGGTGCCGGCTAGCGGAGTGGAACACCTGTTTAGGCGAGGTGCCGGCTAGCGGAGTGGAACACCTATTCAGGAGAGGTGCCGGCTAGCGGAGTGGAACACCTGTTTAGGCGAGGTGCCGGCTAGCGGAGTGGAACACCTGTTTAGGCGAGGTGCCGGCTAGCGGAGTGGAACACCTGTTTAGGCGAGGTGCCGGCTAGCGGAGTGGAACACCTGTTTAGGCGAGGTGCTGGCTAGCAGAGTAGAACACCTGTTTAGGAGAGGTGCTGGCTAGCAGAGTAGAACACCTGTTTAGGAGAGGTGCTGGCTAACAGAGTAGAACACCTGTTTAGGAGAGGTGCTGGCTAACAGAGTAGAACACCTGTTTAGGAGAGGTGCTGGCTAGCAGAGTAGAACACCTGTTTAGGAGAGGTGCTAGCTAACAGAGTAGAACACCTGTTTAGGAGAGGTGCTGGCTAGCAGAGTAGAACACCTGTTCAGGAGAGGTGCTCGCTAGCAGAGTACAACACCTGGTTAGGAGAGGTGCTGGCTAGCAGAGTAGAACACCTATTTAGGAGAGGTACTGGCTAGCAGAGTAGAACACCTGTTTAGGAGAGGTGCCGGCTAGCGGAGTAGAACACCTGTTTAGGAGAGGTGCCGGCTAGCGGAGTGGAACACCTGTTTAGGAGAGGTGCCGGCTAGCGGAGTAGAACACCTGTTTAGGAGAGGTGCCGGCTAGCAGAGTAGAACACCTGTTTAGGCGAGGTGCCGGCTATCGGAGTAGAACACCTGTTTAGGAGAGGTGCCGGCTAGCGGAGTAGAACACCTGTTTAGGCGAGGTGCCGGCTAGCGGAGTGGAACACCTGTTTAGGCGAGGTGCCGGCTAGCGGAGTGGAACACCTGTTTAGGCGAGGTGCCGGCTAGCGGAGTGGAACACCTGTTTAGGCGAGGTGCCGGCTAGCGGAGTGGAACACCTGTTTAGGCGAGGTGCCGGGTAGCGGAGTGGAACACCTGTTTAGGCGAGATGCCGGCTAGCGGAGTGGAACACCTGTTTAGGCGAGGTGCCGGCTAGCGGAGTGGGACACCTGTTTAGGCGAGGTGCAGGCTAGCGGAGTGGAACACCTGTTTAGGCGAGGTGCAGGCTAGCGGAGTGGAACACCTGTATGGGCGAGGTGCAGGCTAGCGGAGTGGAACACCTGTATGGGCGAGGTGCAGGCTAGCGGAGTGGAACACCTGTATGGGCGAGGTGCAGGCTAGCGGAGTGGAACACCTGTATGGGCGAGGTGCCGGCTAGCGGAGTGGAACACCTGTATGGGCGAGGTGCAGGCTAGCGGAGTGGAACACCTGTATGGGCGAGGTGCAGGCTAGCGGAGTGGAACACCTGTATGGGCGAGGTGCAGGCTAGCGGAGTGGAACACCTGTTTAGGAGAGGTGCCGGCTAGCGGAGTGGAACACCTGTTTAGGCGAGGTGCCGGCTAGCGGAGTGGAACACCTGTTTAGGCGAAGTGGCGGCTAGCGGAGTGGAACACCTGTTTAGGCGAGGTGCCGGCTAGCGGAGTGGAACACCTGTTTAGGCGAGGTGCCGGCTAGCGGAGTGGAACACCTGTTTAGGCGAGGTGCCGGCTAGCGGAGTGGAACACCTGTTTAGGCGAGGTGCCGGCTAGCGGAGTGGAACACCTGTGCAGGCGAGGTGCCGGCTAGCGGAGTGGAACACCTGTGCAGGCGAGGTGCCGGCTAGCGGAGTGGAACACCTGTTTAGGCGAGGTGCCGGGTAGCGGAGTGGAACACCTGTTTAGGCGAGATGCCGGCTAGCGGAGTGGAACACCTGTTTAGGCGAGGTGCCGGCTAGCGGAGTGGAACACCTGTTTAGGCGAGGTGCCGGCTAGCGGAGTAGAACACCTGTTTAGGCGAGGTGCCGGCAAGCGGAGTAGAACACCTGTTTAGGCGAGGTGCCGGCTAGCGGAGTGGAACACCTATTTAGGCGAGGTTCCGGTTAGCGGAGTGGAACACCTGTTTAGGCGAGGTGCCGGCTAGCGGAGTGGAACACCTGTATGGGCGAGGTGCAGGCTAGCGGAGTGAAACACCTGTTTAGGCGAGGTGCCGGTTAGAGGAGTAGAACACCTGTTTAGGCGAGGTGCCGGCAAGAGGAGTGGAACACCTGTTTAGGCGAGGTGCAGGCTAGCGGAGTGGAACACCTGTATGGGCGAGGTGCAGGCTAGCGGAGTGGAACACCTATTTAGGCGAGGTGCCGGCTAACGGAGTGGAACACCTGTATGGGCGAGGTGCAGGCTAGCGGAGTGGAACACCTGTATGGGCGAGGTGCAGGCTAGCGGAGTGGAACACCTGTATGGGCGAGGTGCAGGCTAGCGGAGTGGAACACCTGTATGGGCGAGGTACAGGCTAGCGGAGTGGAACACCTGTATGGGCGAGGTGCAGGCTAGCGGAGTGGAACACCTGTTTAGGAGAGGTGCCGGCTAGCGGAGTGGAACACCTGTTTAGGCGAGGTGCCGGCTAGCGGAGTGGAACACCTGTTTAGGCGAGGTGGCGGCTAGCGGAGTGGAACACCTGTTTAGGCGAGGTGCCGGGTAGCGGAGTGGAACACCTGTTTAGGCGAGATGCCGGCTAGCGGAGTGGAACACCTGTTAAGGCGAGGTGCCGGCTAGAGGAGTGGAACACCTGTTTAGGCGAGGTGCCGGCTAGAGGAGTAGAACACCTGTTTAGGCGAGGTGCCGGCTAGCGGAGTGGAACACCTGTTTAGGCGAGGTGCCGGCTAGCGGAGTGGAACACCTGTTTAGGCGAGGTGCCGGCTAGAGGAGTAGAACACCTGTTTAGGCGAGGTGCCGGCTAGCGGAGTGGAACACCTATTTAGGCGAGGTGCCGGCTAGCGGAGTGGAACACCTGTTTAGGCGAGGTGCCGGCTAGCGGAGTGGAACACCTGTATGGGCGAGGTGCAGGCTAGCGGAGTGAAACACCTGTTTAGGCGAGGTGCCAGTTAGAGGAGTAGAACACCTGTTTAGGCGAGGTGCCGGCTAGCGGAGTGGAACACCTGTATGGGCGAGGTGCAGGCTAGCGGAGTGGAACACCTGTATGGGCGAGGTGCAGGCTAGCGGAGTGGAACACCTGTATGGGCGAGGTGCAGGCTAGCGGAGTGGAACACCTGTTTAGGAGAGGTGCCGGCTAGCAGAGTGGAACACCTGTTTAGGCGAGGTGCCGGCTAGCGGAGTGGAACACCTGTTTAGGCGAGGTGGCGGCTAGCGGAGTGGAACACCTGTTTAGGCGAGGTGCCAGCTAGCGGAGTGGAACACCTGTTTAGGCGAGGTGCCGGCTAGCGGAGTGGAACACCTATTTAGGCGAGGTGCCGGCTAGCGGAGTGGGACACCTGTTTAGGCGAGGTGCCGGCTAGCGGAGTGGAACACCTGTTTAGGAGAGGTGCCGGCTAGCGGAGTGGAACACCTGTTTAGGCGAGGTGCCGGCTAGCGGAGTGGAACACCTGTTTAGGCGAGGTGCCGGCTAGCGGAGTGGAACACCTGTTTAGGCGAGGTGCCGGCTAGCGGAGTGAAACACCTGTTTAGGCGAGGTGCCGGCTAGCGGAGTGGAACACCTGTTTAGGCGAGGTGCCGGCTAGCGGAGTGGAACACCTATTCAGGAGAGGTGCCGGCTAGCGGAGTGGAACACCTGTATGGGCGAGGTGCAGGCTAGCGGAGTGGAACACCTGTATGGGCGAGGTGCAGGCTAGCGGAGTGGAACACCTGTATGGGCGAGGTGCAGGCTAGCGGAGTGGAACACCTGTTTAGGAGAGGTGCCGGCTAGCGGAGTGGAACACCTGTTTAGGCGAGGTGCCGGCTAGCGGAGTGGAACACCTGTTTAGGCGAGATGGCGGTTAGCGGAGTGGAACACCTGTTTAGGCGAGGTGCCAGCTAGCGGAGTGGAACACCTGTTTAGGCGAGGTGCCGGCTAGCGGAGTGGAACACCTGTTTAGGCGAGGTGCCGGCTAGCGGAGTGGGACACCTGTTTAGGCGAGGTGCAGGCTAGCGGAGTGGAACACCTGTTTAGGCGAGGTGCAGGCTAGCGGAGTGGAACACCTGTATGGGCGAGGTGCAGGCTAGCGGAGTGGAACACCTATTTAGGCGAGGTGCCGGCTAGCGGAGTGGAACACCTGTATGGGCGAGGTGCAGGCTAGCGGAGTGGAACACCTGTATGGGCGAGGTGCAGGGTAGCGGAGTGGAACACCTGTATGGGCGAGGTGCAGGCTAGCGGAGTGGAACACCTGTATGGGCGAGGTGCCGGCTAGCGGAGTGGAATACCTGTATGGGCGAGGTGCAGGCTAGCGGAGTGGAACACCTGTATGGGCGAGGTGCAGGCTAGCGGAGTGGAACACCTGTATGGGCGAGGTGCAGGCTAGCGGAGTGGAACACCTGTTTAGGAGAGGTGCCGGCTAGCGGAGTGGAACACCTGTTTAGGCGAGGTGCCGGCTAGCGGAGTGGAACACCTGTTTAGGCGAGGTGCCGGCTAGCGGAGTGGAACACCTGTTTAGGCGAGGTGCCGGCTAGCGGAGTGGAACACCTATTTAGGCGAGGTGCCGGCTAGCGGAGTGGGACACCTGTTTAGGCGAGGTGCCGGCTAGCGGAGTGGAACACCTGTTTAGGAGAGGTGCCGGCTAGCGGAGTGGAACACCTGTTTAGGCGAGGTGCCGGCTAGCGGAGTGGAACACCTGTTTAGGCGAGGTGCCGGCTAGCGGAGTGGAACACCTGTTTAGGCGAGGTGCCGGCTAGCGGAGTGGAACACCTGTTTAGGCGAGGTGCCGGCTAGCGGAGTGGAACACCTGTTTAGGCGAGGTGCCGGCTAGCGGAGTGGAACACCTATTCAGGAGAGGTGCCGGCTAGCGGAGTGGAGCACCTGTTTAGGCGAGGTGCCGGCTAGCGGAGTGGAACACCTGTTTAGGCGAGGTGCCGGCTAGCGGAGTGGAACACCTGTTTAGGCGAGGTGGCGGTTAGAGGAGTGGAACACCTGTTTAGAAGAGGTGGCGGTTAGCGGAGTGGAACACCTATTTAGGCGAGGTGCCGGCTAGCAGAGTGGAACACCTATTTAGGCGAGGTGCCGGCTAGCGGAGTGGAACACCTATTTAGGCGAGGTGCCGGCTAGAGGAGTGGAACACCTGTTTAGGCGAGGTGCCGGCTAGCGGAGTGGAATACCTGTTTAGGAGAGGTGCCGGCTAGCGGAGTGGAACACCTGTATGGGCGAGGTGCCGGCTAGCAGAGTGGAACACCTGTTTAGGCGAGGTGCCGGCTAGCAGAGTGGAACACCTGTTTAGGCGAGGTGCCAGCTAGCGGAGTAGAACACCTGTTTAGGCGAGGTGCCGGGTAGCGGAGTGGAACACCTGTTTAGGCGAGGTGCCGGCTAGCGGAGTGGAACACCTGTTTAGGCGAGGTGCCGGCTAGCGGAGTAGAACACCTGTATGGGCGAGGTGCAGGCTAGCGGAGTGGAACACCTGTTTAGGCGAGGTGCAGGCTAGCGGAGTGGAACACCTGTTTAGGCGAGGTGCCGGCTAGCGGAGTGGAACACCTGTATGGGCGAGGTGCAGGCTAGCGGAGTGGAACACCTGTTTAGGCGAGGTGCCGGCTAGCGGAGTGGAACACCTATTTAGGCGAGGTGCCGGTTAGCGGAGTGGAACACCTGTTTAGGCGAGGTGCCGGCTAGCGGAGTGGAACACCTGTATGGGCGAGGTGCAGGCTAGCGGAGTGGAACACCTGTATGGGCGAGGTGCAGGGTAGCGGAGTGGAACACCTGTATGGGCGAGGTGCAGGCTAGCGGAGTGGAACACCTGTATGGGCGAGGTGCCGGCTAGCGGAGTGGAATACCTGTATGGGCGAGGTGCAGGCTAGCGGAGTGGAACACCTGTATGGGCGAGGTGCAGGCTAGCGGAGTGGAACACCTGTATGGGCGAGGTGCAGGCTAGCGGAGTGGAACACCTGTTTAGGCGAGGTGCCGGCTAGCGGAGTGGAACACCTATTCAGGAGAGGTGCCGGCTAGCGGAGTGGAACACCTGTATGGGCGAGGTGCAGGCTAGCGGAGTGGAACACCTGTATGGGCGAGGTGCAGGCTAGCGGAGTGGAACACCTGTATGGGCGAGGTGCAGGCTAGCGGAGTGGAACACCTGTTTAGGAGAGGTGCCGGCTAGCGGAGTGGAACACCTGTTTAGGCGAGGTGCCGGCTAGCGGAGTGGAACACCTGTTTAGGCGAGGTGCCAGCTAGCGGAGTGGAACACCTGTTTAGGCGAGGTGCCGGCTAGCGGAGTGGAACACCTGTTTAGGCGAGGTGCCGGCTAGCGGAGTGGGACACCTGTTTAGGCGAGGTGCAGGCTAGCGGAGTGGAACACCTGTTTAGGCGAGGTGCAGGCTAGCGGAGTGGAACACCTGTATGGGCGAGGTGCAGGCTAGCGGAGTGGAACACCTATTTAGGCGAGGTGCCGGCTAGCGGAGTGGAACACCTGTATGGGCGAGGTGCAGGCTAGCGGAGTGGAACACCTGTATGGGCGAGGTGCAGGGTAGCGGAGTGGAACACCTGTATGGGCGAGGTGCAGGCTAGCGGAGTGGAACACCTGTATGGGCGAGGTGCCGGCTAGCGGAGTGGAATACCTGTATGGGCGAGGTGCAGGCTAGCGGAGTGGAACACCTGTATGGGCGAGGTGCAGGCTAGCGGAGTGGAACACCTGTATGGGCGAGGTGCAGGCTAGCGGAGTGGAACACCTGTTTAGGAGAGGTGCCGGCTAGCGGAGTGGAACACCTGTTTAGGCGAGGTGCCGGCTAGCGGAGTGGAACACCTGTTTAGGCGAGGTGCCGGCTAGCGGAGTGGAACACCTGTTTAGGCGAGGTGCCGGCTAGCGGAGTGGAACACCTATTTAGGCGAGGTGCCGGCTAGCGGAGTGGGACACCTGTTTAGGCGAGGTGCCGGCTAGCGGAGTGGAACACCTGTTTAGGAGAGGTGCCGGCTAGCGGAGTGGAACACCTGTTTAGGCGAGGTGCCGGCTAGCGGAGTGGAACACCTGTTTAGGCGAGGTGCCGGCTAGCGGAGTGGAACACCTGTTTAGGCGAGGTGCCGGCTAGCGGAGTGGAACACCTGTTTAGGCGAGGTGCCGGCTAGCGGAGTGGAACACCTGTTTAGGCGAGGTGCCGGCTAGCGGAGTGGAACACCTATTCAGGAGAGGTGCCGGCTAGCGGAGTGGAACACCTGTTTAGGCGAGGTGCCGGCTAGCGGAGTGGAACACCTGTTTAGGCGAGGTGCCGGCTAGCGGAGTGGAACACCTGTTTAGGCGAGGTGGCGGTTAGAGGAGTGGAACACCTGTTTAGAAGAGGTGGCGGTTAGCGGAGTGGAACACCTATTTAGGCGAGGTGCCGGCTAGCAGAGTGGAACACCTATTTAGGCGAGGTGCCGGCTAGCGGAGTGGAACACCTATTTAGGCGAGGTGCCGGCTAGAGGAGTGGAACACCTGTTTAGGCGAGGTGCCGGCTAGCGGAGTGGAATACCTGTTTAGGAGAGGTGCCGGCTAGCGGAGTGGAACACCTGTATGGGCGAGGTGCCGGCTAGCAGAGTGGAACACCTGTTTAGGCGAGGTGCCGGCTAGCAGAGTGGAACACCTGTTTAGGCGAGGTGCCAGCTAGCGGAGTAGAACACCTGTTTAGGCGAGGTGCCGGGTAGCGGAGTGGAACACCTGTTTAGGCGAGGTGCCGGCTAGCGGAGTGGAACACCTGTTTAGGCGAGGTGCCGGCTAGCGGAGTAGAACACCTGTATGGGCGAGGTGCAGGCTAGCGGAGTGGAACACCTGTTTAGGCGAGGTCCAGGCTAGCGGAGTGGAACACCTGTTTAGGCGAGGTGCCGGCTAGCGGAGTGGAACACCTGTATGGGCGAGGTGCAGGCTAGCGGAGTGGAACACCTGTTTAGGCGAGGTGCCGGCTAGCGGAGTGGAACACCTATTTAGGCGAGGTGCCGGTTAGCGGAGTGGAACACCTGTTTAGGCGAGGTGCCGGCTAGCGGAGTGGAACACCTGTATGGGCGAGGTGCAGGCTAGCGGAGTGGAACACCTGTATGGGCGAGGTGCAGGGTAGCGGAGTGGAACACCTGTATGGGCGAGGTGCAGGCTAGCGGAGTGGAACACCTGTATGGGCGAGGTGCCGGCTAGCGGAGTGGAATACCTGTATGGGCGAGGTGCAGGCTAGCGGAGTGGAACACCTGTATGGGCGAGGTGCAGGCTAGCGGAGTGGAACACCTGTATGGGCGAGGTGCAGGCTAGCGGAGTGGAACACCTGTTTAGGAGAGGTGCCGGCTAGCGGAGTGGAACACCTGTTTAGGCGAGGTGCCGGCTAGCGGAGTGGAACACCTGTTTAGGCGAGGTGCCGGCTAGCGGAGTAGAACACCTGTATGGGCGAGGTGCAGGCTAGCGGAGTGGAACACCTGTTTAGGCGAGGTGCAGGCTAGCGGAGTGGAACACCTGTTTAGGCGAGGTGCAGGCTAGCGGAGTGGAACACCTGTATGGGCGAGGTGCAGGCTAGCGGAGTGGAACACCTGTTTAGGCGAGGTGCCGGCTAGCGGAGTGGAACACCTATTTAGGCGAGGTGCCGGTTAGCGGAGTGGAACACCTGTTTAGGCGAGGTGCCGGCTAGCGGAGTGGAACACCTGTATGGGCGAGGTGCAGGCTAGCGGAGTGGAACACCTGTATGGGCGAGGTGCAGGGTAGCGGAGTGGAACACCTGTATGGGCGAGGTGCAGGCTAGCGGAGTGGAACACCTGTATGGGCGAGGTGCCGGCTAGCGGAGTGGAATACCTGTATGGGCGAGGTGCAGGCTAGCGGAGTGGAACACCTGTATGGGCGAGGTGCAGGCTAGCGGAGTGGAACACCTGTATGGGCGAGGTGCAGGCTAGCGGAGTGGAACACCTGTTTAGGAGAGGTGCCGGCTAGCGGAGTGGAACACCTGTTTAGGCGAGGTGCCGGCTAGCGGAGTGGAACACCTGTTTAGGCGAGGTGCCGGCTAGCGGAGTGGAACACCTGTTTAGGCGAGGTGCCGGCTAGCGGAGTGGAACACCTGTTTAGGCGAGGTGCCGGCTAGCGGAGTGGAACACCTGTTTAGGCGAGGTGCCGGCTAGCGGAGTGGAACACCTATTTAGGCGAGGTGCCGGCTAGCGGAGTGGGACACCTGTTTAGGCGAGGTGCCGGCTAGCGGAGTGGAACACCTGTTTAGGAGAGGTGCCGGCTAGCGGAGTGGAACACCTGTTTAGGCGAGGTGCCGGCTAGCGGAGTGGAACACCTGTTTAGGCGAGGTGCCGGCTAGCGGAGTGGAACACCTGTTTAGGCGAGGTGCCGGCTAGCGGAGTGGAACACCTGTTTAGGCGAGGTGCCGGCTAGCGGAGTGGAACACCTGTTTAGGCGAGGTGCCGGCTAGCGGAGTGGAACACCTGTTTAGGCGAGGTGCCGGCTAGCGGAGTGGAA
The DNA here is from genome assembly GCF_029448725.1 of Salvelinus fontinalis. Classification (NCBI taxonomy): domain Eukaryota; kingdom Metazoa; phylum Chordata; class Actinopteri; order Salmoniformes; family Salmonidae; genus Salvelinus; species Salvelinus fontinalis. The sequence continues at coordinate 3,286,762 of NC_074677.1, forward strand.
CACCTATTCAGGAGAGGTGCCGGCTAGCGGAGTGGAACACCTGTTTAGGCGAGGTGCCGGCTAGCGGAGTGGAACACCTGTTTAGGCGAGGTGCCGGCTAGCGGAGTGGAACACCTGTTTAGGCGAGGTGGCGGTTAGAGGAGTGGAACACCTGTTTAGGCGAGGTGGCGGTTAGCGGAGTGGAACACCTGTTTAGAAGAGGTGGCGGTTAGCGGAGTGGAACACCTATTTAGGCGAGGTGCCGGCTAGCAGAGTGGAACACCTATTTAGGCGAGGTGCCGGCTAGCGGAGTGGAACACCTATTTAGGCGAGGTGCCGGCTAGAGGAGTGGAACACCTGTTTAGGCGAGGTGCCGGCTAGCGGAGTGGAATACCTGTTTAGGAGAGGTGCCGGCTAGCGGAGTGGAACACCTGTATGGGCGAGGTGCCGGCTAGCAGAGTGGAACACCTGTTTAGGCGAGGTGCCGGCTAGCAGAGTGGAACACCTGTTTAGGCGAGGTGCCAGCTAGCGGAGTAGAACACCTGTTTAGGCGAGGTGCCGGGTAGCGGAGTGGAACACCTGTTTAGGCGAGGTGCCGGCTAGCGGAGTGGAACACCTGTTTAGGCGAGGTGCCGGCTAGCGGAGTAGAACACCTGTATGGGCGAGGTGCAGGCTAGCGGAGTGGAACACCTGTTTAGGCGAGGTGCAGGCTAGCGGAGTGGAACACCTGTTTAGGCGAGGTGCAGGCTAGCGGAGTGGAACACCTGTATGGGCGAGGTGCAGGCTAGCGGAGTGGAACACCTGTTTAGGCGAGGTGCCGGCTAGCGGAGTGGAACACCTATTTAGGCGAGGTGCCGGTTAGCGGAGTGGAACACCTGTTTAGGCGAGGTGCCGGCTAGCGGAGTGGAACACCTGTTTAGGCGAGGTGCCGGCTAGCGGAGTGGAACACCTATTTAGGCGAGGTGCCGGCTAGCGGAGTGGAATACCTGTTTAGGAGAGGTGCCGGCTAGCGGAGTGGAACACCTGTATGGGCGAGGTGCCGGCTAGCAGAGTGGAACACCTGTTTAGGCGAGGTGCCGGCTAGCAGAGTGGAACACCTGTTTAGGCGAGGTGCCGGCTAGCGGAGTGGAACACCTGTTTAGGCGAGGTGCAGGCTAGCGGAGTGGAACACCTGTATGGGCGAGGTGCAGGCTAGCGGAGTGGAACACCTATTTAGGCGAGGTGCCGGCTAGCGGAGTGGAACACCTATTTAGGCGAGGCGCAGGCTAGCGGAGTGGAACACCTGTATGGGCAAGGTGCAGGCTAGCGGAGTGGAACACCTGTATGGGCGAGGTGCAGGCTAACGGAGTGGAACACCTGTTTAGGAGAGGTGCCGGCTAGCGGAGTGGAACACCTGTATGGGCGAGGTGCAGGCTAGCGGAGTGGAACACCTGTATGGGCGAGGTGCAGGCTAGCGGAGTGGAACACCTGTATGGGCGAGGTGCAGGCTAGCGGAGTGGAACACCTGTTTAGGAGAGGTGCCGGCTAGCGGAGTGGAACACCTGTTTAGGCGAGGTGCCGGCTAGCGGAGTGGAACACCTGTTTAGGCGAGGTGGCGGCTAGCGGAGTGGAACACCTGTTTAGGCGAGGTGCCAGCTAGCGGAGTGGAACACCTGTTTAGGTGAGGTGCCGGCTAGCGGAGTGGAACACCTGTTTAGGCGAGGTGCCGGCTAGCGGAGTGGAACACCTATTTAGGCGAGGTGCCGGCTAGCGGAGTGGGACACCTGTTTAGGCGAGGTGCCGGCTAGCGGAGTGGAACACCTGTTTAGGAGAGGTGCCGGCTAGCGGAGTGGAACACCTGTTTAGGCGAGGTGCCGGCTAGCGGAGTGGAACACCTGTTTAGGCGAGGTGCCGGCTAGCGGAGTGGAACACCTGTTTAGGCGAGGTGCCGGCTAGCGGAGTGGAACACCTATTCAGGAGAGGTGCCGGCTAGCGGAGTGGAACACCTGTTTAGGCGAGGTGCCGGCTAGCGGAGTGGAACACCTGTTTAGGCGAGGTGCCGGCTAGCGGAGTGGAACACCTGTTTAGGCGAGGTGGCGGTTAGAGTGGAACACCTGTTTAGGCGAGGTGGCGGTTAGCGGAGTGGAACACCTATTTAGGCGAGGTGCCGGCTAGCGGAGTGGAACACCTATTTAGGCGAGGTGCCGGCTAGAGGAGTGGAACACCTGTTTAGGCGAGGTGCCGGCTAGCGGAGTGGAACACCTGTTTAGGCGAGGTGCCGGCTAGCGGAGTGGAACACCTATTTAGGCGAGGTGCCGGCTAGCGGAGTGGAATACCTGTTTAGGAGAGGTGCCGGCTAGCGGAGTGGAACACCTGTATGGGAGAGGTGCCGGCTAGCGGAGTGGAACACCTGTATGGGCGAGGTGGCGGCTAGCGGAGTGGAACACCTGTTTAGGCGAGGTGGCGGTTAGCGGAGTGGAACACCTGTTTAGGCGAGGTGCCGGCTAGCGGAGTGGAACACCTATTTAGGCGAGGTGCCGGCTAGCAGAGTAGAACACCTATTTAGGAGAGGTGCCGGCTAGCAGAGTAGAACACCTGTTTAGGAGAGGTGCCGGCTAGCGGAGTAGAACACCTGTTTAGGCGAGGTGCCGGCTAGCGGAGTGGAACACCTGTTTAGGCGAGGTGCCGGCTAGCGGAGTGGAACACCTGTTTAGGCGAGGTGCCGGCTAGCGGAGTGGAACACCTGTTTAGGCGAGGTGCCGGCTAGCGGAGTGGAACACCTGTTTAGGCGAGGTGCCGGCTAGCGGAGTGGAACACCTGTTTAGGCGAGGTGCCGGCTAGCGGAGTGGAACACCTATTCAGGAGAGGTGCCGGCTAGCGGAGTGGAACACCTGTATGGGCGAGGTGCAGGCTAGCGGAGTGGAACACCTGTTTGGGCGAGGTGCCGGCTAGCAGAGTGGAACACCTGTTTAGGCGAGGTGCCGGCTAGCGGAGTGGAACACCTATTCAGGAGAGGTGCCGGCTAGCGGAGTGGAACACCTGTATGGGCGAGGTGCAGGCTAGCGGAGTGGAACACCTGTATGGGCGAGGTGCAGGCTAGCGGAGTGGAACACCTGTATGGGCGAGGTGCAGGCTAGCGGAGTGGAACACCTGTTTAGGAGAGGTGCCGGCTAGCGGAGTGGAACACCTGTTTAGGCGAGGTGCCGGCTAGCGGAGTGGAACACCTGTTTAGGCGAGGTGGCGGCTAGCGGAGTGGAACACCTGTTTAGGCGAGGTGCCGGCTAGCGGAGTGGAACACCTGTTTAGGCGAGGTGCCGGCTAGCGGAGTGGAACACCTATTTAGGCGAGGTGCCGGCTAGCGGAGTGGGACACCTGTTTAGGCGAGGTGCCGGCTAGCGGAGTGGAACACCTGTTTAGGAGAGGTGCCGGCTAGCGGAGTGGAACACCTGTTTAGGCGAGGTGCCGGCTAGCGGAGTGGAACACCTGTTTAGGCGAGGTGCCGGCTAGCGGAGTGGAACACCTGTTTAGGCGAGGTGCCGGCTAGCGGAGTGGAACACCTGTTTAGGCGAGGTGCCGGCTAGCGGAGTGGAACACCTGTTTAGGCGAGGTGCCGGCTAGCGGAGTGGAACACCTATTCAGGAGAGGTGCCGGCTAGCGGAGTGGAACACCTGTTTAGGCGAGGTGCCGGCTAGCGGAGTGGAACACCTGTTTAGGCGAGGTGCCGGCTAGCGGAGTGGAACACCTGTTTAGGCGAGGTGGCGGTTAGAGGAGTGGAACACCTGTTTAGGCGAGGTGGCGGTTAGCGGAGTGGAACACCTATTTAGGCGAGGTGCCGGCTAGCAGAGTGGAACACCTATTTAGGCGAGGTGCCGGCTAGCGGAGTGGAACACCTATTAAGGCGAGGTGCCGGCTAGAGGAGTGGAACACCTGTTTAGGCGAGGTGCCGGCTAGCGGAGTGGAACACCTATTTAGGCGAGGTGCCGGCTAGCGGAGTGGAATACCTGTTTAGGAGAGGTGCCGGCTAGCGGAGTGGAACACCTGTATGGGAGAGGTGCCGGCTAGCGGAGTGGAACACCTGTATGGGCGAGGTGGCGGCTAGCGGAGTGGAACACCTGTTTAGGCGAGGTGGCGGTTAGCGGAGTGGAACACCTGTTTAGGCGAGGTGCCGGCTAGCGGAGTGGAACACCTATTTAGGCGAGGTGCCGGCTAGCAGAGTAGAACACCTATTTAGGAGAGGTGCCGGCTAGCAGAGTAGAACACCTGTTTAGGAGAGGTGCCGGCTAGCGGAGTAGAACACCTGTTTAGGCGAGGTGCCGGCTAGCGGAGTGGAACACCTGTTTAGGCGAGGTGCCGGCTAGCGGAGTGGAACACCTGTTTAGGCGAGGTGCCGGCTAGCGGAGTGGAACACCTGTTTAGGCGAGATGCAGGCTAGCGGAGTGGAACACCTGTTTAGGCGAGGTGCCAGCTAGCGGAGTAGAACACCTGTTTAGGCGAGGTGCCGGCTAGCGGAGTGGAACACCTGTTTAGGCGAGGTGCCGGCTAGCGGAGTGGAACACCTGTTTAGGCGAGGTGGCGGCTAGCGGAGTGGAACACCTGTTTAGGCGAGGTGCCAGATAGCGGAGTGGAACACCTGTTTAGGCGAGGTACAGGCTAGCGGAGTGGAACAACTGTATGGGCGAGGTGCCGGCTAGCGGAGTGGGACACCTGTTTAGGCGAGGTGCCGGCTAGCGGAGTGAAACACCTGTTTAGGCGAGGTGCCGGCTAGCGGAGTGGAACACCTATTTAGGCGAGGTGCAGGCTAGCAGAGTAGAACACCTATTTAGGAGAGGTGCCGGCTAGCAGAGTAGAACACCTGTTTAGGAGAGGTGCCGGCTAGCGGAGTAGAACACCTGTTTAGGCGAGGTGCCGGCTAGCGGAGTGGAACACCTGTTTAGGCGAGGTGCCGGCTAGCGGAGTGGAACACCTATTCAGGAGAGGTGCCGGCTAGCGGAGTGGAACACCTGTTTAGGCGAGGTGCCGGCTAGCGGAGTGGAACACCTGTTTAGGCGAGGTGCCGGCTAGCGGAGTGGAACACCTGTTTAGGCGAGGTGCCGGCTAGCGGAGTGGAACACCTGTTTAGGCGAGGTGCCGGCTAGCGGAGTGGAACACCTATTCAGGAGAGGTGCCGGCTAGCGGAGTGGAACACCTGTTTAGGCGAGGTGCCGGCTAGCGGAGTGGAACACCTGTTTAGGCGAGGTGCCGGCTAGCGGAGTGGAACACCTGTTTAGGCGAGGTGGCGGTTAGAGGAGTGGAACACCTGTTTAGGCGAGGTGGCGGTTAGCGGAGTGGAACACCTATTTAGGCGAGGTGCCGGCTAGCAGAGTGGAACACCTATTTAGGCGAGGTGCCGGCTAGCGGAGTGGAACACCTATTAAGGCGAGGTGCCGGCTAGAGGAGTGGAACACCTGTTTAGGCGAGGTGCCGGCTAGCGGAGTGGAACACCTATTTAGGCGAGGTGCCGGCTAGCGGAGTGGAATACCTGTTTAGGAGAGGTGCCGGCTAGCGGAGTGGAACACCTGTATGGGAGAGGTGCCGGCTAGCGGAGTGGAACACCTGTATGGGCGAGGTGGCGGCTAGCGGAGTGGAACACCTGTTTAGGCGAGGTGGCGGTTAGCGGAGTGGAACACCTGTTTAGGCGAGGTGCCGGCTAGCGGAGTGGAACACCTATTTAGGCGAGGTGCCGGCTAGCAGAGTAGAACACCTATTTAGGAGAGGTGCCGGCTAGCAGAGTAGAACACCTGTTTAGGAGAGGTGACGGCTAGCGGAGTAGAACACCTGTTTAGGCGAGGTGCCGGCTAGCGGAGTGGAACACCTGTTTAGGCGAGGTGCCGGCTAGCGGAGTGGAACACCTGTTTAGGCGAGGTGCCGGCTAGCGGAGTGGAACACCTGTTTAGGCGAGATGCAGGCTAGCGGAGTGGAACACCTGTTTAGGCGAGGTGCCAGCTAGCGGAGTAGAACACCTGTTTAGGCGAGGTGCCGGCTAGCGGAGTGGAACACCTGTTTAGGCGAGGTGCCGGCTAGCGGAGTGGAACACCTGTTTAGGCGAGGTGGCGGCTAGCGGAGTGGAACACCTGTTTAGGCGAGGTGCCAGATAGCGGAGTGGAACACCTGTTTAGGCGAGGTACAGGCTAGCGGAGTGGAACAACTGTATGGGCGAGGTGCCGGCTAGCGGAGTGGGACACCTGTTTAGGCGAGGTGCCGGCTAGCGGAGTGAAACACCTGTTTAGGCGAGGTGCCGGCTAGCGGAGTGGAACACCTATTTAGGCGAGGTGCAGGCTAGCAGAGTAGAACACCTATTTAGGAGAGGTGCCGGCTAGCAGAGTAGAACACCTGTTTAGGAGAGGTGCCGGCTAGCGGAGTAGAACACCTGTTTAGGCGAGGTGCCGGCTAGCGGAGTGGAACACCTGTTTAGGCGAGGTGCCGGCTAGCGGAGTGGAACACCTGTTTAGGCGAGGTGCCGGCTAGCGGAGTGGAACACCTGTTTAGGCGAGGTGCCGGCTAGCGGAGTGGAACACCTGTTTAGGCGAGGTGCCGGCTAGCGGAGTGGAACACCTGTTTAGGCGAGATGCAGGCTAGCGGAGTGGAACACCTGTTTAGGCGAGGTGCCAGCTAGCGGAGTAGAACACCTGTTTAGGCGAGGTGCCGGCTAGCGGAGTGGAACACCTGTTTAGGCGAGGTGCCGGCTAGCGGAGTGGAACACCTGTTTAGGCGAGGTGGCGGCTAGCGGAGTGGAACACCTGTTTAGGCGAGGTGCCAGATAGCGGAGTGGAACACCTGTTTAGGCGAGGTACAGGCTAGCGGAGTGGAACAACTGTATGGGCGAGGTGCCGGCTAGCGGAGTGGGACACCTGTTTAGGCGAGGTGCCGGCTAGCGGAGTGGAACACCTGTTTAGGCAAGGTGCCGGCTAGCGGAGTGGAACACCTGTTTAGGCGAGGTGCAGGCTAGCGGAGTGGAACACCTGTATGGGCGAGGTGCCGGCTAGCGGAGTGGAACACCTATTTAGGCGAGGTGCCGGCTAGAGGAGTGGAACACCTGTTTAGGCGAGGTGCCGGCTAGCGGAGTGGAACGCCTGTATGGGCGAGGTGCAGGCTAGCGGAGTGGAACACCTGTATGGGCGAGGTGCAGGCTAGCGGAGTGGAACACCTGTTTAGGCGAGGTGCCGGCTAGCGGAGTGGAACACCTGTTTAGGCGAGGTGCCGGCTAGCGGAGTGGAACACCTGTTTAGGCGAGGTGGCGGCTAGCGGAGTGGAACACCTGTTTAGGCGAGGTGCCAGCTAGCGGAGTGGAACACCTGTTTAGGCGAGGTGCCGGCTAGCGGAGTGGAACACCTATTTAGGCGAGGTGCCGGCTAGCGGAGTGGGACACCTGTTTAGGCGAGGTGCCGGCTAGCGGAGTGGAACACCTGTTTAGGAGAGGTGCCGGCTAGCGGAGTGGAACACCTGTTTAGGCGAGGTGCCGGCTAGCGGAGTGGAACACCTGTTTAGGCGAGGTGCCGGCTAGCGGAGTGGAACACCTGTTTAGGCGAGGTGCCGGCTAGCGGAGTGGAACACCTGTTTAGGCGAGGTGCCGGCTAGCGGAGTGGAACACCTGTTTAGGCGAGGTGCCGGCTAGCGGAGTGGAACACCTATTCAGGAGAGGTGCCGGCTAGCGGAGTGGAACACCTGTTTAGGCGAGGTGCCGGCTAGCGGAGTGGAACACCTGTTTAGGCGAGGTGCCGGCTAGCGGAGTGGAACACCTGTTTAGGCGAGGTGGCGGTTAGAGGAGTGGAACACCTGTTTAGGCGAGGTGGCGGTTAGCGGAGTGGAACACCTATTTAGGCGAGGTGCCGGCTAGCAGAGTGGAACACCTATTTAGGCGAGGTGCCGGCTAGCGGAGTGGAACACCTATTTAGGCGAGGTGCCGGCTAGAGGAGTGGAACACCTGTTTAGGCGAGGTGCCGGCTAGTGGAGTGGAACACCTATTTAGGCGAGGTGCCGGCTAGCGGAGTGGAATACCTGTTTAGGAGAGGTGCCGGCTAGCGGAGTGGAACACCTGTATGGGCGAGGTGCCGGCTAGCGGAGTGGAACACCTGTTTAGGCGAGGTGGCGGTTAGCGGAGTGGAACACCTGTTTAGGCGAGGTGCCGGCTAGCGGAGTGGAACACCTATTTAGGCGAGGTGCCGGCTAGCAGAGTAGAACACCTATTTAGGAGAGGTGCCGGCTAGCAGAGTAGAACACCTGTTTAGGAGAGGTGCCGGCTAGCGGAGTAGAACACCTGTTTAGGCGAAGTGCCGGCTAGCGGAGTGGAACACCTGTTTAGGCGAGGTGCCGGCTAGCGGAGTGGAACACCTGTTTAGGCGAGGTGCCGGCTAGCGGAGTGGAACACCTGTTTAGGCGAGGTGCCGGGTAGCGGAGTGGAACACCTGTTTAGGCGAGATGCCGGCTAGCAGAGTGGAACACCTGTTTAGGCGAGGTGCCGGCTAGAGGAGTGGAACACCTGTTTAGGCGAGGTGCCAGCTAGCGGAGTAGAACACCTGTTTAGGCGAGGTGCCGGCTAGCGGAGTGGAACACCTGTTTAGGCGAGGTGCCGGCTAGCGGAGTGGAACACCTGTTTAGGCGAGGTGGCGGCTAGCGGAGTGGAACACCTGTTTAGGCGAGGTGCCGGCTAGCGGAGTGGAACACCTGTTTAGGCGAGGTGCCGGCTAGCGGAGTGGAACACCTATTTAGGCGAGGTGCCGGCTAGCGGAGTGGGACACCTGTTTAGGCGAGGTGCCGGCTAGCGGAGTGGAACACCTGTTTAGGAGAGGTGCCGGCTAGCGGAGTGGAACACCTGTTTAGGCGAGGTGCCGGCTAGCGGAGTGGAACACCTGTTTAGGCGAGGTGCCGGCTAGCGGAGTGGAACACCTATTTAGGCGAGGTGCCGGCTAGAGGAGTGGAACACCTGTTTAGGCGAGGTGCCGGCTAGCGGAGTGGAACGCCTATTTAGGCGAGGTGCCGGCTAGCGGAGTGGAATACCTGTATGGGCGAGGTGCCGGCTAGCGGAGTGGAACACCTGTTTAGGCGAGGTGGCGGTTAGCGGAGTGGAACACCTGTTTAGGCGAGGTGCCGGCTAGCGGAGTGGAACACCTATTTAGGCGAGGTGCCGGCTAGCGGAGTAGAACACCTGTTTAGGCGAGGTGCCGGCTAGCAGAGTGGAACACCTGTTTAGGCGAGGTGCCGGCTAGCAGAGTGGAACACCTGTTTAGGCGAGGTGCCGGCTAGCAGAGTGGAACACCTGTTTAGGCGAGGTGCCGGCTAGCGGAGTAGAACACCTGTTTAAGCGAGGTGCCGGGTAGCGGAGTGGAACACCTGTTTAGGCGAGGTGCCGGCTAGCGGAGTAGAACACCTGTTTAGGCGAGGTGCCGGCTAGCGGAGTGGAACACCTATTTAGGCTAGGTGCCGGCTAGAGGAGTGGAACACCTATTTAGGCGAGGTGCCGGCTAGCGGAGTAGAACACCTGTTTAGGCGAGGTGCCGGCTAGCGGAGTGGAACACCTATTTAGGCGAGGTGCCGGCTAGCAGAGTGGAACACCTATTTAGGCGAGGTGCTGGCTAGAGGAGTAGAACACCTGTTTAGGCGAGGTGGCGGTTAGAGGAGTGGAACACCTGTTTAGGCGAGGTGGCGGTTAGCGGAGTGGAACACCTGTTTAGGAGAGGTGGCGGTTAGCAGAGTGGAACACCTATTTAGGCGAGGTGCCGGCTAGCAGAGTGGAACACCTGTTTAGGCGAGGTGCCAGCTAGCGGAGTGGAACACCTATTTAGGCGAGGTGCCGGCTAGAGGAGTGGAACACCTGTTTAGGCGAGGTGCCGGCTAGCGGAGTGGAACACCTATTTAGGCGAGGTGCCGGCTAGCGGAGTGGAACACCTGTTTAGGAGAGGTGCCGGC